>NC_142930.1:46314242-46425661 GCF_046866305.1 Octopus bimaculoides | reverse complement strand
TATATATATATATATATATATATATATAAATGTGCACAAAGTAGATGTAGGAGTTTTTAAATCAAAGCTGGACCTCTTCCTATCGAGAGTCCCAGATGAACCTACCTCACGGCAGGAGGTGCAAATGAGAGTTGCTAAATCAAACTCCATTCTTCACCAAGTGCCACATATTGTAAGAGGCTCCCTGTAATAACAGTGTAGCAACACGGTGGTGCATCAGCATGGCCGCAGCTCTGAGCTGAAACTTTGAATGAAATATATATATATATGTGATATATATATATATATATATATATATATATATGTGATATATATATAAATATATATATATATATATGTGATATATATATATATATATATATGTGATATATATATAAATATATATATATATATATGTGATATATATATATCTATATATATATATATATATATATATATATATATATATATGTGATATATATATATATATATATATATATATATATATATGTGATATATATATATATATATATGTGATATATATATATATATATATATGTGATATATATATATATATATATATATATATATATATGTGATATATATATATGTGATATATATATATATATGTGATATATATATATGTGATATATATATATATATATATATATATATATGTGATATATATATATATATATATATGTGATATATATATATATATATATATATATATATATATATATATATATATATATATATATGTGATATATATATATATATATATATGTGATATATATATATATATATATATATATATATATATATGTGATATATATATATGTGATATATATATATATATATATATGTGATATATATATATGTGATATATATATATATATATATATATATACGATGTATAATATAATATATTAGCAAATGCACCTGTCCTTTGGACGTTTTAAGTTGCTTTGGTAGTATTTTTTCACCAAATAATTGAACCACCGAGACGGTTTATGAGTAACAAGGCAATCTATGTCTCCGATTAACCTAGGAACGGAAAATGAAATTGAAGGCTAGCTATTGTGGAGGTTGTTGCACTTTAATGATCATATAACATATGTTTGCAAGTAATGCAAAGTAGAGCCCCTGAACTGTTTTGGGAGTAGATTACAGATAATGACTACAAAATATAGTTGTTTTACATGAAAGCGAAATTTCTTGTCAGAAACAGCCACCTAAATAGTGTGAGGAAATTGAAGGAAGATGTTCAAACTTCCCCCCTGTGAGTTTAGTCATGTTGCCTTTCATCATGATTAAAAAATGGCAATATAATACCTACTTGAAAAAGCAGAGTTAAAAGAATGTATTTGCTATGTGTTTACAGTGTACAACCGTGGAGGCGCAATGGCCCAGTGGTTAGGGCAGCGGATTCACGGTCATAGGATCGTGGTTTCGATTCCCAGACCGGGCGTTGTGAGTATTTATTGAGCGAAAACACCTAAAGCTCCACGAGGCTCCAGCAAGGGATGGTGGTGAACCCTGCTGCACTCTTTCACCACAACTTTCTCTCACTTTCTTCCTGTTTCTGTTGTGCCTGTATTTCAAAGGGCCAGCCTTGTCACACTGTGTCCCGCTGAATATCCCCGAGAACTACGTTGAGGGTACACGTATCTGTGGAGTGCTCAGCCACTTGCACATTAATTTCACTAGCAGGCTGTTCCGTTGATCGGGTCAACTGGAACCCTCGATGTCGTAAGCTTCGGAGTGCCAACAACACAGTGTACAACCACTCTGAAATTGACTTCAGGTAATGAATAATGAAGACACAAAGAGTTTGACTTCATTTCACGAATACTGTTTTGAATCATTAGCAGTTCACAGTGAAAAGATGTCGCACAGTAAGGGAGACAAATAATAAATAAAAAAAAATGTGAAAACAACTAAAAAATATTCTGTAATGCAAATATACAACCATATAGATTTAAAAAGTATCGAAAGTAGTTGAAGTGGTAAGTAGCTTGCTTACCAACCACATGGTTCTGGGCAAGTGTCTTCTAATATAGCCTCAGGCCGACCAAAGCCTTGTGAGCAGACTTGGTAGACAGAAACTGAAAGAAGCCCGTCGCATATATGTATATATATATATATATATATATATATATATATATGTATGTGTGTGTATATGTTTGTGTGTCTGTGTTTGTCCCCCAACATCGCTTGACAACTGATGCTAGTGTGTTTATGTCCCCATAACTTAGCGGTTTGGCAAAAGAGACCGATAGAATAAGTACTAGGCTTCCAAAGAATAAGTCCTGGGGTCGATTTGCTCGACTAAAGGCGGTGCTCCAGCATGTCCACAGTCAAATGACTGAAACAAGTAAAAGAGACAAAATCCTTTCATTATCATAATATTCTCTAACCAAAACATTCAACACAAAATACACACCATTACACATATAAAAAATATTTAGAAAATAATAATACACAATTACAACAAATAGATAAATGATAAATTAAAAAATATTCTCTAATGCCAATAATTGACCATACAGATTAAAAAAGTATGGAAGACTCTACATACCACAAAAGCTAGAAAAAGCCGTGTAAATAACTGTTTTCCCCAGTTTGTCCATTTATGCGGGAGCTCTGGGCAAAATGTTATAGTGCATGACCATCCTTGGGACATAACTAATGTGTGTGTGAAGTTTGATGAAAATCAGTTGAGAATTGTGGAAATGTATGGGTTTGTCAATATACAAACACATACTGTGATTTATATATACTATATATATCTATATCTATCTATCTATCTATCTATCTATATATATATATATTTATATAAGGGAATTACTATATAATAACGCCTCAAGCCATGAGGGACTCTAAGGTCAGACTACTATAAAAAGCACATTTTTACCGAATGCGAGGAAATGCAACTCTCAAAGCCAACCCCTTAAAAACGAACTAAATTATAGATCATGATTTCGTAGTTATTGTAGTATTATACAACTTCTACTCATCAGTATAATATGGTCCAGAAAAATAGAAATAAACAGTGAATCAACATACCAAACGAACACCATGTATCCAGCATAAAAATGTGCTTTTTATAGTAGTCTGACCTTAGAGTCCCTCATGGCATGAGGCGTTATTATATAGTAATGCCCTTATATAAATATAAATATATACTTCGGGAATAAATGATGGATTTTTTCTCTTATGAGGTTTTTTTCACGCGCTAGCTACTTGATAAATTCTTGTAAAAGAATTCGTCCTATTATTGAATTCATCTATATATATATATATATATATATATATATATATATATATATATATATATATATATGTATATAATTTAGAGAAAAACCAACTATTAACAAATTCAACAATGAAAAACGTAATTCAAAACATCTAGAAGAACAAATATATATATGTTTGTTTTTCTAGATGTTTTGAATGATATTTTTCATTGTTGAATTTGTTAATAGTTGGTTTTTCTCTAAATTATATATGTATTATATATTGGGAAATTTGATTTAGAATTGCTAAATTGAATTTTCCCTGTAAGTTTTGGAATTTTATTCCCTAATATATATACATAATATACATTACATTTTTTTCTATATGTGACTGTGGATTTTCATGGATGAGTTCATGAACTTTGGTTCTTTTCTCTAAACCTATATACTTATATATTTTATACTGTGAAACTTAATTTAATTTTAATTTTTGATAAATTGAATTTAATTGAGTTTTTAACTGTAAATTTGGATTTTTATCCCTACTATATATATATATATATATAACACCACAAATTTTCAATGGGGTTCAAGTCAGCTGACTGGCTTGGCCATTCTAATAATTTTATATTGTGATTGACAATCCATTTTTCGTAGATTTCGCTGTGCGCTTAGGGTCGTTATCCTGTTGTAAAACCCACCCTTCACAAAGCTGGAGCTTTCCTACAGAGTCCCATAAATTATTGTTCAAAATATTTTGGTACATCTCTAAATTCGACGACTGGCACCCATGCCAACGTCGTCTCCTTCATTGGACATGAAACTCAGCTTGCGAAGACTTATTGGGGCAAGCGAAAGCGAAATCGAGATGGCACCTGTGCCCAGCATCGCCTTTCTGGCACTTGTGCCCGTGGCATGTATAATGGACTTTCGAGCGAGATCGTTGCCAGTGCCCCTGGACTGGTTCCTGTGCGGGTGGCACATAAAATACACCATTTGAGCGTGGCCATTGCCAGTACCGCCTGACTGGCCTCGTGCGAGTGGCACGTAAAAGCACCCACTACACTCTCAGAGTGGTTGGCGTTAGGAAGGGCATCCAGCTGTAGAAACTCTACCAAATCTGATTGGAGCCTGGTGTAGCCATCTGGTTTCACCAGTCCTCAGTCAAATCATCTAACCCATGCTAGCATGGAAGGTGGACGTTAAACGATGATGATGATCTCCGCATTCATTCTACCATCTATCACATGTAAATTGCCAGTGCCATTTGCAGAGAAACACCCCTACACAATGATGTTGCCACCTCCAAACTTTACAGTAGGAATTGTGTTTTTCGGCGAATCAGTGGTACCATCTTTCCTCCAAACATAGCTACGCAAATTTCATTCAAACAATTCAATTTTCGACTCGTCTGTCCAAAGAACATTTTCCTAGAATGTATCAGATTTATCTTTATGTTCATAAACAAATTTTAAACAGCCATCTTTATGCCTTTTAGTCAACAGTGTAGTTTTTCTAGGAGAGCATGAATTCAGTTCATTCCTGTGGAGCTCATTGCTGATTGTTCATAGTGTAACAATAGTCCCTGAAGCTAACAAATCTTGCAACTCCTTTCTGGTGATCATTGCATTTTTTTCGATACTTCACTTCATTTGTCTTAAAGATCTAGGGGAAGTCTTGTGTGGTGCACCAGATCTTATTCTGTTTTCAACAGTTTCCGATTTTTTATATCTTTGAATAAATGAAGATATGATAGAAAATGGAATACAAAGGGTCTCTGATATTTTCCTGTAGCTCTTACCTGCTTTCCTCTGTTCAATAATTAAGTTTTTCACTGAATTTGCGAGTTCTTTACTTTTCGCCATTATTATGACACTACTTTATGTTGTCTCAGTGCTGAATGAAGAAGCTAGCGTTTTGACACTTAAAAATGACCACTGATAAGATTATTGGAACAAACGAGACAGTTCTAGTAAAAAAAAAATTATTTTAACAGTATTTTGTGGCATAGAAACTCATAAATTTATTCTGTATGAATACATTTTTCACCCCTAAATATTTATAATTGTATATAAATTCATTAGTTACTATAGTTTATGATTTTCTTTTGCATGTTGTTAGTTTATGCATGTGTATGCAAATATAGTATTGGTATATCCCATTTATGTTCATTAGAAATTAAATAAATAAATAATTTTGACATGTACGAATATTTATTTCTCCCCACTGTGTATATGCTATATATATATATATATATATATATATATATATATATATATATATATATATATATATATATATATATATATATATGTATGTATGTATTTATAGATCTCTACCAAAAATTTGATAAAAATATAGTACCTGTTATCAACGTAGCAAAATTGTAATATGAAAGGTTGTTAATCATACAATTTTGTGTGCACATCAATTTAAATAAGAGCTATAACGCGATCCATTGTAAAGACTTTATTAATGACCTATGAACATTTCGATGCAATATCCCGACTCACTCCTGTATGTATAAGATATGGAATATTGTATCTCTTCAGGGTCAGATTTGATTAATTCATAGCAGACAGTAAATAACAGACAACATTAAAAGTTGTCTTTAAATTACATGTGTATAAACAGGTTGAAATGACATGAAACATATTGACACTGCATACAATATTGGTTAAGAAAACCGTTACATAGTAAAGTAAGTAAGTAAGTCAGTAGTGTTGTTAAATTAGGATATTAACCTAAGATGTTAAGTAGTGAAAGAGTAAGGGACACTGTAAATTTCAATAACGACCGTTGGACTTTTGAAAGTTAATAAAACGAAGAAAGAAAATAAACTGCTATATATTATAATAAAAAAATATATTTATAAATTAATGGTCAAAGAGAGGTAAATCTAGTAAATAATATTTATGTAAAATATAATCTACTCAAATGTATATAATCATATCAAATAATTATATTTCATTTTAAGTTTAGAACAGTAATGAGACTTATTTTAAGGTTATGTAAACAAGATAAATTAGAGAATATGAATTATAGATAATAAATGATAATAAGTAAAATAAATTAGGTTACATTCAGATTGCAGCTATCAAAGTTTAAGAAAAATTATAATAAATTAACTTAGTAATGGGGTTCAGATACAATGTTAAAAATAATATCAAAAGAAGGAACGGATTTAATCGATAATGTAAAAAGTAAACAAATATAACGATGTAATCGTTATTATCTCACATATACATATAAATGAAAAATTAAGTAACTATTATGATGTAAAGTAGATAGATGAAAACGACACCATTATATCAAATAATTCATTAGATACTTGAGAAAAAATCCCAACTCACTTAAAAAGTTTTATCTGTAATGTACTATAATAAAAATAAAGTTAAAGTTAACATAAAAAAATTTTTTATCCATGGTCAAATAGATGTAAGTCTGGCAAAATAATATATATTTATAGAATCTAAATAAATCAGTCATTGTTATTAATCCTATCAAATCATTATGTTGTTTTTTTAAAAAAGTATTTATACCAAGAATTTGACACAAATTATCGCCGCTCATAACTTGAAACTATTAAGCTCTAATTTTATTGAAGAGTCTAGTAATATAAATATAGGTAATAATCTGAATTTTCCAGGTGATACAGTTATAGATAATCTAAAAGTCAACAAAAATAATAGTACCAATATTGATAATAACAATAACATAGTAATATCTGAACTTAATCCTAATAGAATTAAATTCCTAAATGGAAATGCAAAAACTAAAAATACTGTATACAAGTGTAATGTTTTAACCAAAAATGGAATTAAGATTTATAGTGGTTCGTCTTTGCTTGAAATCTCGAAAAGAATATCGAATCATTATTCATCATTTAGAGATAGAAAGAAACAAAATAGCACGGCGCTTAGTAGTTTAATTTGGCAACTTAAGGACCAAAATAAGGAGTATTCTTTAGAATGGTCAATTATATGAAAATCTTCCCTTACGACAAGGGCAAAGATTTTTGTTTCCTCTGTAATTTAGAATTGTATTTCATACTTTTTTCTAAGGGTGACCTAGTTAACAAAATCACATATAAAGCTTTCAGATGTCTACATATGAATAAACATACGTTTCTATTTCTTTAATCTATTTTGGAGATGTTAGTTAACTACATACTAGGATATTATTTTAACTTGGTTTAGCTTTAACTACATACCAGGATATTATATTAAATTTGTTTAGCTTTAATTTCATATAACCTTTTCACATATGTACAATGGTAAGTTTGGTTCCTACTTTATTGAAGTTTCTCTTATAATTCTTTGTATAGATGACATTGAAATTTTGGTTGACTGCTTGCTTTATCGTTTTAATCCCTTCATTTATTTAATCTTATTATTATTAAGTTAATGCATATTTAAGATTTTGATGGTTGCTATTTGAGTGTAACCTAATTTAGTTTTACTTTGTAATTTATTATTTATAATCTCTTATTTATCTTGATTACATATCCTTTATTTGTCTCATAAATTATCTAAATTAACTATTGCTTAACCATTTTCTCACACTGTCTCTGATGAAGGGATATAATAAATATCCTGGAAACAGCTGTAAGACCTATTTATAAATGTTCTTAAATCTTCACAGCTTTGGTTTTTTTAATCTCATTGTGAAAAAAATTTATCTATCTATCTATCTATCTATCTATCTATCTATCTATCTATCTATCTATCTATCTATCTATCTATCTATCTATATATATATATATTTGTTTTGCAAGATTCTTGATGTGAAATCATGTGTTGAAACAGATATTGTTGTATTTGGGGATGGTCATGTTGCCAGTTTAGCTAATAAAAACACACGCACTATATATTTGGTGTTAATTTGCTTCAGCTTTATATTACATTAATCGTATTTCAGCCAGAGTTCTTTCGTCACACTTCTGTGACCTCATCAGTGGTCCTTTGCTTTCTTCTTTCTTATTTGTGTGTCCCCCCTTACTAACGATTACCCATTTTGCATTTTGTATTCCTATTGTATGTGTCTATATTTGTGCATGCATATCTCTCTATGTGTGTCTATGTTTGTCTATGTTTAGTAAGTGCATGTGTGTGTATGGGGAGTGCCTGTATTATCTCTATCCTCTGTTTATACATGTTCGTTTAATTTGTTTTTATTTATTTGTTCATGTGTTTATACCTACTTTTTTTTTGTATTCAATTTAATTTTGTCAACGTATGTAGTTATTTAATTCCATTTGTTTATCTGTGTATTGTATTATATTTTGTTCTTATTGTTATCAGTTTATGGGGATTTTATTGTCATATCTTGTGGTTTGTTGGGGGTGTATGCTAGTGTTCCATTCCAGTTTCCTATTCAGGCTAGGTTTATCTAGATAATACAGATAATACAGGCACTCCCCATGCACATTTAAGTGGCAAATATACTTCATGTTGTCGTGCTGCTACTGTTTATACCTCGTTCAGAGATTTATTATTGCTTGTTTACACTTTTTTGAGATCAGTGAATTTTCATCACTGCAAAAAAGATATATGTATTTGCATTGGGACCCCTTCGCATCAAAGATCGGTGATTGTCATACGCTGATGAAGGGTAAATACCCAGAAACCTGGATCTATGCGTATCACGTCAGATCGACGATGAGAGGGATGACTTCCCTTTGCAAATACCAACAAGGCACAGAAAGTGTGTCAATAGCCAGCTGGAGGAGATGTTCTCCTGGGGCTACAAGCTACAGTAGCATTCGCCCTTAGGGGTTAGCTGCATTTAAGTGGCAAATATACTTCACATATATGTATTAACCTATTTAGCTAAATTGATGTAATGATTGCATTGTTCAATTAAATGGAGTTGCATGAAACAATTGTACTGCATTACCTCTGGATATCCTTGTTGCTTGTATGCGACTCCATTTATTTAAGCAATGTGAACATTACATCAAATGTAAAATGCAAATGCAGCTTTACAAAGATATAGAAATTTACTGAAATTTCATTTCAACAGAAGAACATATTTTTATAACCACATTTAAACTCTCCAAGTTGAAACGAAGAATACAAAAAAAACCATTTTGACTTAGCCAGATCATACATGCTAATCTGTATTCTTCCTTTCTACTTGGAGAGTTTAAATATAGATTTTGATTTAGGTACAAGGCTAACAGTTTTGAGGGGAGGGGTTTTGTTGTTATCATCGACCACAGTACTTGACTGGTACTTTATTTCATCAATCCTAAAAAGATGAAATGCAAAGTTGACCTCAACAGGATTTAAATACAGAATGTGAACAGCCAGAAAGAAAGATATTTTGTCTAACTCTCTTAACAACTCACCCAGTAAGAAGCTGAGTAAGGTATATGTTACAGTAACCAGTTTATTTGAACACATGCATTAATATATGAAGAGACTACAACTTTGCATGTAACACCTCTATTTTTTCCAGAACATACTACTGCTGAAATTCTAATGCTGGCACTAGATGTAGAACCAAAAAAAAACTGGAACTTAGAACAAGTACAACTTGTTTGCCAGGAGCCATCCAGTAGGCTATTTGCTCTACTCTTTGAGGCTGAAATATAGGATAGAGGACTGCTTTGATACAAGTTGCTTGCCTGAAGTATAGAAGGGACTCTGAGATACTTTGAGTCCCCACTCCTGTAACGACTACAGCACTAATGAATGGAAATAGATCTGTGTGTAATGTAACCTTTGAAAAAGAAATCTGTTTTTTATTTTTTGTGCTACAAGTTAATTTGTGTTGAAGTTGATATAAACCTAGACATCTAACATTTGGCTGTCATGCATATAGGTCACTATGTTCTCATGTGGTTTGATGTCTTAATACTCTTATTAGCACAATTCTAGTTGAACATAATTGCATGCAAGTTATTGTATGGTTTTAAAACTCAAGGTTGAAATTCGTTGTAGTTCATATTATTGAGTAAGGTGATATCATATCTAGTCTGACATGTTCTTTCCAGCTTTGTGATATGCTTTTCTGGAGGGATCAGATATGTTACTTCACCTGTATTTGCATAAATGTAAAGTAGCATTTAATATGAGTGGCAAGTTTTAAGGATGCTCCTCAGAGAGCTTTCTTTTGATATAAGTTCAATATTATTTAATACACAGACCTGAACTAGGTCTGGATACAATTATTTGGTCGATTAGGGTACCTCAGGCAATCAGTTTTGCTTTTTAAATGTATTGGGTCATCCCATAAATAATGCAGTTTTTTAATACTTCTTTTATTTTTCAAAATTAATATAAACACAGTTCTATTTTAAGCTAAAATATATTCTTCTTCATTTTCTACAATGCTCTTCCATCTATCTGGTAAACTTGCAAGGCTCCTCTTCCAAAATTCACTTGTCCATGACGAAAAATACTCCTCCAGTACTGTTCTGACCTCATCTACAGAATTTGTATTTTTTCTGTCCAAATGATTTTGAAGACTGTGGAATAAATGATAATCAGATGGGACAATGCCTGGCTAAAATGGTGGGTGGGGTAGCTGCTCCAGCCTTTGGAATGTCATCCTCGCTGTATATGACCGAGCTTTACCCTGATGGAAGAACACCTTTTGTCTTGAAACCAAAGATGGTCATTTTTCTTCTACTGCTAACTTAAGCTGCTCACAGTAGACCTCCTTTGTTATCGTTTGGTTTGGGTTTAAATGTTCAAAGTGGACTAAACCTTTCATATCCCACCAAACAGTTAACAACACCTTATGTGAGTGAAGACCTTCTTTAGCTTGGGGTGCTGGTGTGCGTGCGCGCACACACACACACACACACACACACACCATTAGTTGTTATTGTTGTTTATCACCCGGTCAGCTCTGACCCAACAGATCAATGATCAAAAGCATTGCACACATGGTCAACCTACTTTTTACTTTTCATGCATAGTGTATCCTGGAATACATTATCTAATGTGCTCTTCAAGAAAAACAGGATGTGACATGAAGGAGACTAAGGCTTGGGATGGTGATGGTTGGAATACTCTTAAAAACAGACTATATAGTCACAGTTCAAATGCTTTTAAAAAAGGCTGTATTGTCACATATGGCATTTTTAACCTCTGTATTAACTGACGTGGTCTTTAGTTTTTCATGTGAATAGAGGCAAAAAAAAAAAAAAAAACTGGAAAAGTGCTGATTTTCATTAATCTGATAGGTCTGAAAACGTCATTTGTTTATTTATAAATTTGTTTTCCTTTTCCTAACAGATGTTGCCCATTTGCAAAACAGCATTTGGTTTACAGAGACATTTTTATAGAGCAATGTCTTCATACAGCAGTTTTGTCCACAACAAGGCCTATATCAATGGAGAGTGGATATCTTCTCAAGATGGGAAAATGTTTAAAGGTAAATTAATACTACAAAATATTTTAGATGGAATATTTACAATACTGTTTGTATTATTTGCTTTTTGAAAATTATGACCTCATTCTCTTCCTAATTATTTATACACTTGCAATAACATTAACTTATCACCACTTAAACCGTAGACATGAAAGCCTTTTAGCTATGCAGATTGAGATGATCTGAAGACATTCTATTGTTGTCTTAAGTAAACAAATATAATTTGGTCACTTCTTATGGATCTGTTTCAGTACAATCATCTCTCGAAATGATAATCATTCTGAAATAAATTTTCCTTTCAGTTTTGGCTTGGTTTTTACAACTTCATGCCCTTCTTTTATCAACCACTTTAGAATGTATTCAGTGCATTTTATTGTACCACCAACACCAAAGAAGTCATATCCTGAACAAGACAAAATGAATGGTCCTCTTGATCCAACATTGTCTCCATTTGTTAGCGAGGTTGTCTTGTACTCTGCAAAACAAAAGATGCTTTCACTGCTCTATAATGTCCCTGTTTTTACTGGTTAGTGTCACAATGAAGTGGGTAGAAAAAAGAGTAATTGCAAGTGATGAATTCAAGTGACAAGAAGAAAGGAGCCAGGTAACAGGATGAAGGAATGGCAGGTCGATTGATTGAGATGGTAATGGCAAGGGATAATGGGAAAGAGGACAAGGAATGGATAATCATAAAAATTGGTGGTAATTGGTGCTGGATGTAGCTAGCAGCATAGAAAGATAATAGAAAGCTGTGTGATGGATGTAGGTAGCAGTATAGAAAAGTGGTATCAAAAATGAAAATGGAAAGAAAACACAGAACCTTACATATACATATGGATACATACATGCATACAACTCCTTGACACAAAGACAAGTCATTCATAATACATCCATATGAATACACATACATACATAGAGCATTGAAGTGTAACACATGCACGCACATACATATACATTCATACAAATGCATGAGCACATACACTCACACGTCGAGGGTTCCAGTCGATCCGATCAACGGAACAGCCTGCTTGTGAAATTAACATGCAAGTGGCTGAGCACTCCACAGACACGTGTACCCTTAACGTAGTTCTCGGGGATATTCAGTGTGACACAGTGTGACAAGGCTGACCCTTTGAATTACAGGCACAAAAGAAACAGGAAGTAAGTGTGAGAGAAAGTTGCGGTGGAAGAGTACAGCAGGATTTGCCACCATCCCCTGCCGGAGCCTCGTGGAGTTTTAGGTGTTTTCGCTCAATAAACACTCACAACACCCGGTCTGGGAATCGAAACCATGATCCTATGACCGTGAGTCTGCTGCCCTAACCACTGGGCCATTGTGCCTCCACTATAAAATATATAGGAGGTGGTATTAGACATATTGAAAGAAGAATATAAGGAAAGGTAATGAAATAAGGAGGTCAGGTTAGGAGAGAAGAAAACAAATTCGTAACAGCAACAGTCTTATTGTATACCTCAACATAAAAGAAAACAACAAGTGTATGAACAGGGTATTGAAATACAGATTAGAATAATAGATAAAAAGCTTGAAACTCTTGGTCCTTGAATCACTTTGTAACTTCTGCAGATTAAAAGTAATAAAATTTATTTACTCATGGATTGAGTTCTATTTATCCTGTTTCTTCTACCAAACCTAGAATATATATATGATTAGAGATAAAGTAGAGTAGAAAATATAAAATTAGAACAATAAATAAATTAAGTAGAGATGATAGAAGAATGTTAAATATATTAATAAGGTAAATTTTTAGTTGGAGCCTGGTGTTGCCATCCGGTTTCACCAGTCCTCAGTCAAGTCGTCCAACCCATGCTAGCATGGAAAGCGGACGTTAAACGATGATGATGATGATGATATATATATATACATATACATACACCCACATATTTACAGAGATATGCACTCACACATACACACATATCTATACATACACGTATATATACATATATACTCATACATACATAAATATGTATATGCATACACACACACACACACACACACACACACACACACACACACACACATATATATGCACTCTTTGTACCCATCACCCCTAAAAAGAAATTAATACAGATCCATATTAGTCAGTCAATGCCTATTGGTTATTGACATTTTGAATTAGTGTGTTTATACTCTAGAGTTTCAAGGAAAGTATATCTATTCTTAACAGTTTTGTAAAATATTGATGTCTAAATGTACAAATGAATATAACTTCATACACAGATATGCATGTGTGCATACAGTTAATTGTAGATATACATACATGCACACCTATGCCTATACATGCATACACACACACGCAGATACATGTACATGCCTGCACAGACATAAACATATACATACATATTCATGCATTTAGACACACACATATATGAAAATATATAGATGTGTCTACATATACGTCCGTGTATGCACACATATACATATATATCAGCATACATATATACACACACACATTCATACTTATGCATACATACATACACGTACATACATATATACACACACACACACAGAGGCATGCATGCATGCATACTTACATGTCCATGTACACATGTATGTGCATCTGCTTGTATATATATATGCATGCCTACATAAAAACACATACATGTGCACACGCATGTACACGTGTACATACTCATATGTATATGTACATACCTACATATACAGGCATTTGCTCATACACATACACACCATCATCATCATCATCATCATCATCATCATCATCATTTAATGTCCACTTTCCATGCTGGCATTGCTTTGACAGTTTGTTTGAGGACTGGCAAGACAGGGGGCTGCACTAGGCTCCAATTTGATTTGGCAAGGTTTCTACACCTGGATGCCCTTCCTAACGCCAACCACTCCAAGAGTGTAGTGGGTGATTTTTACATGCATCGGGGTCAGTCAGGTGGCAATGGCATTTACCACACTCAAATGGGACTTTTTATGTGCCACTGGCACAGGACCCTGCTTGGATGTTGCTTTTTATGTGCCACTGGCATGTATGCCAGTCAGGTGGTACTGGCATTGCCCACATACATCTATTCATATACATACATATATACATAAATACACATCCGCATACATGCTTAGAATATATCTATACATACCCATAATTAATTACGTATATGTGTGGACACCACACTTCCTGCTTAACACATAAAGTTTCAGCCCCTTTTTTTTAAAGAAAACACAACTCTCAATTCCATGCATCCTAATCTTTCTAACAATTATCTACATGGATTACCATTGAACTTTAAAAGCTCAAAGACAATATAATGTATTGGTATATTTATTATTTTTGTATACATTCTCCCTCTTCTTGAAAATTCCCCATGCAATGAAAGCCAGTTAGAAATCCTTTTTAATCCTCCTTATACACTTCTATATTAAAATATGCTTTCAGTTTAGCATTCTGCCTTATTATTATTTTTTATTTTCCTATTATTTCTCCATGTGCGGCTAACACAACCCCACCATTTACTGACTTATATATATATATATATATATATATATATATATATATATATATATATATATATATATAAGTTCAAAAAAACAATAACAAAAAAACAACAAAGTGAGGACGTGATACGGATAGTGTTATTGGACGCTCGGGAAAGGAAAGAGAGAGTGTATGACGTTTCGGGCGTAGCCCTTCGTCGGAAAGATGGAAAGTTCGGAGAATGGAAAAACGGAGAATGGAAAAACGGAGAAAGAGGAAAATGGTACCGATGCCCACGAGGTTACATTGTGAAAAGACCAGAAGAGGAGGTGGTGAGGGAAAAGTTCTTTCTAAGACAGGAGAGTGAAAAAGGGAGATGAATATCTGTGCGTGCGTGAGAGTCTGCGAGTGTGTGTGTGATAACAGAACGTGTGTGTGTGTATGTATGTGCGTGCGTGTGTGTGTGTGTGCATGGTTTGGTGGTTTATCTGTTAGTGTGTTTGTGTGTGTGTGTGTGTGTATGACGTAGCGGAAGGAATTAGTAGCAGGAATGGTTAGTGGATGCTTATAGACAGTGTTAGGTGGAAGGTCAACAGGCGGTTATTTGAGTATGTGTGTGTTCGTGTTTGTGTGGGGTTGTAGGTGTTGGGTACGTGTACGTGTGTGTGTGTATTTTGTATGTGCGCATATGTGTATGTTGTGTATATGGGCGTTGCTGTGTACGTGTGTGTGCGTGCGTTTGCTATTGTATGTGCGTGTGTTGTTTATGCCCATGTGTGTGTGATTGTATGCATGTCTGTGTGAGTGTGTAGTGTTGGTGAGAAATATATATATAATGAACACACACACACACACATATATCAATGTACAAGTGAGGATATAAACCTCAGTGCGATAAAAATATCCAAGATTAGACTGGTTGAATGCCTAGCAAAGCAAGCATACATATATAGTATTATTAATATTATACAAAACAAGAGAGAAGATGGAGATAAGATTAATGAAAGTTTATTATCATTGACAAGATCAGACCTATAATTGTTTCAATTCATCACTTGCAGCATAAAAATTAACCAAATTTGATTTAATTTAACTAAATTAATTTGGTTAATTACTACAAGTGAGGGAAGGATGCACAAAAGAATTTATATTTAAGACAAAATGAAAACATGAAAATAAGAAGAATACAGTGTACCATTATAGTTAAAAATATATACACAGTTTATAAAAATAGATACAGTTATAAAAAATATAGTTAGTGATAATGTTGACATACCCATGCAAAATATGAAAAATGGTGATGATGGGTAAAAAACAATAGACTTTATTAAATTATGGGAATAGAGAAGTGAAATAATGAGATTCAATATAAACATATATACTTACACGTACGTAATACATGTACACACACACACACACACACACACACACACACACATATACATACGTATAAAGGAAAATAGAAAGTAGAAGTAATTGTGCTGAAATGAGCTTCCATAGATTCGGATAGAAGAAGAGTAAAACTAGACATGGAGAACACAGCAAAAAATATAAGATGAAATATTAAGGGAAGTTTGGAATGAAAATAAGATAGAAGATAATTAACGAATGAAACTAATCTATTATATAAATCCTGTGTGTGTGTGTGAAAGATTATAACAACTGTATTTTTAAACTGATTTCACTGAAATTTTACACATAGATAAAAGATATCACAGTGGGTGCATCAGTGAAATTTCATGAAAGAGCATATGTGATTGCAGTAAAAATCAATATCACTCTAAAATGAATGGTAATCAAACATGTGCATCCAGGGATTTCATTCTGTGTTTAATTAATAAGCTGACACAAAAGAGTAAGAAGAGAAATCAATTATGTTGAATAAGTAAAAATGAAATAAAATATTAACTTTAATGAATAAATGGCACTAATTGGCGATCATTCAACTCTGTGAATATTTACTCACAGCAAAATTCAATTGACAGTAGAAAACAACAAATTGATTGCTAATTGCACATGAAAATTTGGGTGACAAATATCTAAAACTTCAGCTAACAGTTTTTTTTATTTAAGACAAAAAATGAGTAGGATTTTTCGACTTTTGTGTGACTCACTTGATTTGATATGTTCATACCCATTATTTATTCTTTAATTCCATTTCCTGAAGAAGGAATATTAGTTTCAACATTTCAAATTACGAGTTATTTTTTTATCAGTAAACAAAACTGATTGATATTTTGGCAAATTCTTGTTATCATTTTTACGAATTTTACAGATCAAATTCATCGGTTACATTCTAAAAAAAAGGCACTATTCAGTCAGTTCTGGTAACTTATTCATCCACAAGTTTTGCTTCTTTATCAGCCAACATTGCATAATGCCAAACCCTATATCCCATTTGAAGTTTTCCGGTTTGCATTCAATTGCAGATTTTTGATAGGATGCCTCGAAAAAGCAAGAGTTACATTGGCAGAAAACCAAAAAATTCTTCCATTTTGCGTTCCTTGCAGGCAAGCAAGACAGAAGAACAATGTGTGCTTCAGCGTGCTTGCAATGCTGCTTCTACTGCATTCGCCAGAGCATCACAGACTGCTCAACAAGCAGAACTCCGGCGTGCTTGGAATTCTGCTTCTTCTGCAGTTACGAAAGCATCACAGACAGCTCAGCAAGCAGAACTCCAGTGTGCTCGCAATGCTGCCTCTACTTCAAATAACTGTGCTTTAGAGACTGTTGAACAAAGGGCCACAAGGCTTAGGGCTGATTCACAATGTAAAATACATTCTCATGTTTTTTCGAGGGTTTCTTCCTGTTGCTTGTCTAATAAGGTCTTTCATTACAGCCCCCATGAGGACTGCACATCACATCCACATATCATCATTGGTAACATGTCTACTGTTTGTGTCCATTATAATGCAATGAAGTGGCCAGCATAATCTACCGGTATATGCTGCTCCAATGGAATGGTTAGCTTGCCTCATTTACAAGTCGGTGCTGAACCTTTAAAGTCCCTGCTGTTCGGAGACCGTCCTGATTCTAAACACTTCAGAATATAAGAGTCTACAGTTCCACTTTCCAAATGACAAGCTTTGGTCATACACCAGTAAGAGATGGAAATTATATGCCCACCTTCGAAGTACAAGGCCAAATTTACCACCAAATTGGCCCCCTTATTCCACAAGATGGTGATGAACACAACTTTCTCCCAGATTTACTTTATGGGGAATGGACCTGAGGAAATTGCACGAAGACCTTCAGTTGCTACAGGAACAAGACCATCACTTCTACAGCCTCTTCAATATATGATTCATACCATAAACCCCTATGTAACCATTTTCAAAGCTGCTCTTCAGGGTAGAGATGCTAACATCAATCAGTTTAACGTTGTCATTTGAGGTGACTGCACTCCACCAGGGCAGCATCAGGGTTGCTTTAACAAACACCAAACCGACAAAGTTGCAGTGCTTATAACAAGTCTCAATGAGTGTGCTTCAAACTGTGATATTGTTCTTCAATGGCAAGACTAGCACCTTCAAAAAATAAGTGAAATTAATCCTGCATATGATGCCCTCTAATATCCATTATGGTGATGATGGCTACTGCATTGACTTGCCAAAGTTTAATCTGGAAACGTTAATGCATCTTCAACCATGGAAAATCATCTCACAAATGGAATTTTATGCATTTTGGCTTATGTTTCGCAACAACGACATCAACGTTCTTCATAGAACACGGATGCTCCTCAATCAATACTGTGCAGATGTATTTACTAAGGTAGATATTTCTTATTTTATGATTTCTTTCAAAAAATTTCCTTAGCCAGGTCACTAACTATTTATTCCACACATTTCTTCCCTTTCCAGATTGATACCTAATGCCTCTAATGGATAAGACAGCATCAAAAGGAATTGCATGCAGAAGAATACGACAATCTTCGTGATGAAATGAACTGAAATGATCAGGTTATTGCTTCGAATTTTGGACGTTCTGTCATTCTCCCATACACTGGTGGGCCCTAGTACATGCATGAAAAAATGTAGGATGCTCTTACTTATGTCCACCACTGTGGCTGTCCACATTTTTTCATCACCTTCACTTGTAATCCAAAATGGGTTGACATCCAGTCTCACTTACTTCATGGCCAAAAATCCTCCTGATAGGAATAATATCACATTGAGAGTGTTTCATCTGAAGCTAATGAAAATGATGGACATTATAAAACACAGATATATTTTTGGATCATTAAGATGCTTCATGTACACCATAGAATGGCAGAAGAGAGGACTCCCTCATGTCCATATCCTCCTCTGGCTTCAAAACAAACTCATGTCAACACTCTGTTATCAGTGCAGAACTGCCAAATCCTCAAGAAGACCCAGTCCTTTTTTGAAATCATAAAACCATCATGATCCATGGCCCACTACCCACATAAACTAATTCATGACACCCACACTAGTGATGATGGCTATCCTTTATACTGTTGCAGGGCACCACAGGCGGGTGGACATACGGCAACAATAAAAACGGTTGGTGGTTAAGAATTGAATGTCGACAACAGATGGGTGGTACCACATAACAAGGTGCTTTGTAAAATGTTTATGGCTCACATTAATGTTGAATTCTGCAACGCTGTGAAATTGATTCAATACATCTGCAAGTATGTACATGAGGGAGCCAATCAAGCAGTTATTGAGTTGGCTCAGGCTGGCGATACTGATGCTGCCACAGATTAGGTCACCTTTTTCCACTATATCTCTACTAATGAGGCATTTTGGCCATATCCAGCTTTCCAATCCATGAACATGAACCTGCAGTTATTCATCTCAGAATGGGCAATGGGTGTATTTTAATTAAGAAAATATACTTGACTGTGCAAAACAACCTTTAAGAACAACCCTGACTAGATTCTTTGAACTTTGCACTTCAGACTCTGTTGCCAAAAGACTTCTTTATGCAGAGTTGCCTATATTCTACATGTGGAATAAATCTTCCCACTGTTGGCAAAAAAGAAAGTACGGTGCATTTCAGAAAGGGTTGATTTGATGCATGAATCTGATGCCCTCTCAAGAGTGTACACAGTTCACCTGCTTAACTCAGAATGCTTTCACCTGCATCTTCTGTTGCATGTTGCCAAAGGTCCAACTTCCTTTCATGACCTTTGTACTATTAATGGCCATATTTGTTCCTCCTACAAAGAAGCTTGCCCCGAATTAGGTCTTCTTGGTGACGATGACCACTATGACCACACCCTCCAAGAAGCATCACCGTTGCAGTCCCCCATTGGTCTTCATAAACTTTTCACCATTATGCTGGTGTACTGCAGTCTTGTGAATCCATAATCTTTCTGGGAGAAATATCGCTACAGCATGTGTTTGGACATCCTTATGCAATCTCACTTATATATCAACAGACATGACTTTACAGTTTACACTTGCAATGTACAACTGTGGCCTCATACTCCTAGAAGATACCATTTTGGAAATGGGTGGTCATCCCTCAAACAACTAATGTGACGAATCCCCTTACAGAGAAAATGAGGCACTTTGTAACTAGCACTTACTAAGGGAGACATGCTACAACGTTGCCAGGCTTCTATCCTACATTGAAGAAAGAGAAAAACTTTTGAATCCTGCACAAGCTGTTGTCTATAATTCTATTTTGATACTGCTTGAAGACACCACTGGTGGCATCCTCTTCCTTGATGCACCAGGTGGCACAGGAAAGACGTTTCTCCTCAACTTCCTCCTTGCCAAAGTTTTCCAAAGTGGATAGATTGCCATTGCAATGGCATCTGCAGGAATAGCATCAACACTGCTAGACGGTGGAAAAACAGTCCATTCAACATTTAAGCTTCCCCTTAACATCAGCCATGTTGAAAATCCTATCACCAATATAAACAATTCTGATGAGGCAGTTGTCTTTCAAAAATGCAAATTGATGCCTGGGACGAGGCAACAATGTGCCACAAGAATGCACTTAATGCAGTTAACACAACGCTACAAGACCTGTGCTCCAACTATAAACTATTCAGAGGCGTTGTTATTCTTCTTGCTGGGGACTTTCGTCAAAGCCTTCCTATTATCTCAAAAGGCACACCAGCTGATAAATTAAACACTTGCCTTAAAAATTCTCATCTTTGGTGCTCTGTCCAGTTGAGAATGTTAACCATAAACATGCATTCCATTCTCCACCAACAAGATGATGACGGTAATGGATGTCGGTAATGGGAGCTTACTACTCAACGTAAACGGTTTGGCTGACATAAGTAGCATCGGTAAGTATGTCTCCAGCCCTGAGGAGCTATGTACAACAATTTACCCCAACCTCTCCACCAATTACATCAGTCATGAATAGATGTGTGAAAGAGCCATCTTAGCTCCAATAAATGCCGCAGTCCAAGCCCTAAACACATGTCTGCTTCGTCAACTTCCTACCCAAGAGCGATGCTATATTTTGGTTGATTCAGTTACTGATCCAACACAAGTAACGTTTTTCCCAACAGAATTTTTAAACTCACAAGAACCATTGGGATTGCCACTGTATAAACATAACCTTAAACTTGGTTGTCCTATTATACTCTTGAGGAATTTGGAGCCTCCTTGGCTTTGCAATGGCACATGTTTGGCTGTTAAGCAAATGTTGGATAACATTCTCAAAGCCACAATCATCACAGGAAAAGGCACTGGTGAGTCTGCTTTTATTCCCCAAGTTCCACTCATTCCAACTGACTGTGTTTTTTCGATGACAAGAGTCTAATTCCCCATTCGATTAAGATTTGCTATGACCATTAACAAAGCCCAGGGTCAGTCACTAAAAGTGGTTGGGCTGGACCTCAAAACACCATGCTTTTCACACGAACAGCTGTACGTGGGGTGTTCCAGAGTTGGAAACTCAGCCAATCTCTTCTACTACACTCCTGAAAGATTGACAAAAAATGTGGTTTACAAGGCAGCCTTCCAATAGTTTTTCCATTGAGTTGAAATCCTCTTCAGGTTGGCCCTTATTGCACTTATTTACTCCTCATGATAGTTATGTTAATCTTCTAACAAATGCCCGTTGTTAAAGTCAAGCATTTTCCCATTTCAATGCACAGCTTCCCAGATGCCTCAGATAATTTCGTATTGCAATTAAACATATTTCTTACAGATTGCTTTCATGTCCATAAAAATGTTGTGTATACTTTTTGTGCCGATTCAAGTAAATAGTGTTCCGAATGATAATTTTTCAAATTTTCACATTTTAATACCCAATATCTGCAAATAAAACATGTTCTTTTTCGAATACCACTTATTTTTGATTTAATGTCTCAACTTAATACCCGATATCTGCAAATAAAATATGTTCCCTTTTGAATACCACTTTATGTCCCCATAATTTAGTGGTTTGTCAAAAGAGACCTATAGAATAAGTACCAGGCTTAAAAAATAAGCACTAGGTCAATTCATTCAACTAAAATTCTTCAAGGCAGTGGTCCAGCATAGCTGCAGTCTAATAACTAGAACAAATAAAAGAGAATATATAGTCAACAGTTTTGCCCTAAATTATTCTCCCTGTAATATAATTAGCTGAATCTCTATTAAATTCTGCTACTTCTGGCCTTTATTGGTGAGGTCATTAGGATTAAAAACTTCTGTAGGATTTTGAAGCTTTTAACTGCCCTTATGGTTACACCCTTGTAAATTGATAAATTGAGGACACATCCACTTTAAATTTCTTAAATATTGTATTTCTGATTAAAAATTTCACTTGTTAATAATCTGCTGATTAATCAACAAGTTACTGCTTCTTTGTCTATTTGTGGCCTGGTGTGTTGGGAGTTTTGTAACATAATTACATAATATAAGTAATTGTATTATACTTATGTCATAATAAAGATTCCTAATGAAACAATTGTAGCAATACCCAATGACCCATTTGTCAGTTTTTATTATATATATATATATATATATACACACATATACATATACGTATGTTCCCTCTCAGAGTGAAGGGCAGATTGTATGATGCTTGTGGACAAACAGTTATACTACACAGCAGTGAAACATGAGCTGTGACTGTAGAGGACATGTGAAGGCTTGAAAGAAATGAATCTAGTATGTTTCACTGGATGTGCAATGTCAGTGTACATGTATGACAAAGTGTAAGCATCTTAAGAGGAAAGTTGGGCATAAGAGGCATCAGATGTGGTGTGCAAGAGAGATGACTGCACTGGTATGGTCATGTGATGCATATAGATGAGGACAACTGCATAAAGAAGTGATGATTTCCAACTGTGGAGGAAGCCTGTGTGAAAGGTAGACCCAGGAAAACATGGGGCGAGGTGGTGAAATATAATCTTTGAACTTTGGGCCTCATGGAGGCAATGACTAGTGACCGAGACCGTTGGCAATATGCCGTGTTTGAGAAAACTTGCCAGACCAAGTGAAATCATAGTTATAGCCAGTACCAGTGACCTGTAAAAGCACCTGTACTGGTGACATGTAAAAGACACATGCTACACTCTTGGTGTGGTTGGCATTAGGAAAGGCATCCAGCTGTAGAAATGAAGCCAAAGTCAGACTGCATTCTGGTGCAGCTCTCCAGCTTACCAGTTCCAGCCAAACTATCTAATTCTTATCATCATAGAAAGCAGATGTTAAATGATAATATATATATATATATAAAATATATAAGTAAATCTCAAACACAGTATAACTGAAAACAGCAGAGAAAGATTTAGTATTTACCCTGTGCTTCCAAAGTTTGGGAAAGCATAGGGGTACTAGATTTGATCAGGAGTTTCCTAGTCCCTAGTTACACTCAACATGGAAACTCCATTTGCTCCAGCCCCTGGCATCATACTTGTATCTTCATCTAAATTTTCTTCTACAAACCAAGTTCATAAATAACATATCTGACTACTTCAATATATTTCTCTGATTTACTATACTGCATAGCAGCAAACTTTATGTGAGAAGGGTCACAAGTTGGGTAACCAGTTCCATTAACATCCACTGGATGATTGTAACATCTAAGAATTTCTTAAACCCAATAGCCCATCACTTTTAGTCATTCAGCTGCTCCTTTCTTCAAGACACTCAAAAACACAAAGCAAAGTAGATTACCTTAGGGAATCTCTGTTCTGCAAGGTATGAACATATGCCTCAATTTCTTATGAATCTGTTCTCCCACTTTATTCCCAAAGCCCACCTGTCTCCTTCCATTTTTTCTCTCATTTAAGAATGGCATTGATCTGTATGACAGTTTAAATATCACACAAGTGATGATGATTGTATGTGAAAGAAGAAATGTCATTCTTTACTGGCTTTTCACACTGAAGTTTTATAATGCTGAAGTGAAGGGTATGAGGAAGTTGAGCAAGCTGGTGAATTATCCACTTTTAAGTACCTTAATTGGAAATTTGATGCTGTAATGGAGGTTATTGAAAGTATAAGGTATTGTGAACCTAATCATATAATGTATTATTTTATTTTGTGTTGTCAACAAATGCAGTTGTCTTTTAATGTAGTGACCAATCCTGCAAATGGAGATGTTATTGGAGAAGTTCCTGATTTTGGACCTGAAGACACCAACAAAGCTATTGATGCTGCTTATAAAGCATTCTACACATGGAAGAAAACAACAGCACGTGTAAGACTATTTTCTCTGTACACTGATAAGGAAGTTTTACCAGTTTGTTTACTTTGAAACATTAGCTATTGTTAGCTTTTAAGTGATATTCAAAATAGAAATTAATGTTATAATTTTTACTTAATATTGTGTACTTCTATCATGTTAGATGTAGTTTATGGGTTCTTTTGGCAGGCTCTGTAGGCAAGATGTTGGCCTATTGGCTAAATATCTTGTCATCTTTGTTGAGGTAACTAATAGCTGGCATTCAGTCAGTTACAATGACAAGTGTTCTTGTTGATCCGGTCAATGGAACAGCCTGCTCGTGAAAATAACATGCAAATGTCTGAACATACCACAGACATGCGTACCCTTAACATAGTTCTGAGGGAGATTCAGCATGACACTGAATCTGTGTCACAGTTTAAATAACACACAAGTGATGATTGTATGTGAAAGAAGAAATGTCAAATGACCTCCTCCTCCTCCTTTGAAATGCCACTGCTACTCATTTTTGACAGCTGAGTGGACTGGAGCAACATGAAATAGAGTGTCTTACTAAAGGACTCAACATGCAGCTAGGAATCGAACTCAGAACCTTACAATCTTGGGTCAAATACCCTAACCACTAAGCCATGTGCTTTCACTGTGTTGAGGTATCTATTCTTGGCAAAATACTGATCGTTCCACATTATACTTTACTTTTCTAGACCCTTGTTAATCTAGATAAATTTTTTTAAAAACCCTACAAAAATTATTAGTTGAGATTTATTAGTTCATAATTTTATAAATGGTATCATGTCTGATGTATTCTCGCCACAAAATTCACAATATCCTACTCTTCTGTATCTGCCAATGTTGTATACAATGGTATCCTCCAATGCATATTATGTTTTTGAGGTATTTTTGTGCCCACCAATACTCCGCACTGTTCTGTTTTGGTTCCGCGCATTTCAACTCCTACTGAGGTCAACTATATCTTTTGTCCTTCTAGGGGTGAATAAAATACAGTACCAGTTTAGGATGGTGAAATGGCAGAATTGTTAGAGAATTGGGTGGAATGTCTTAAAGTATTTCTTCTGGTTCTTTTCATTTTAAGTTCAAATCCCACTGTGACTTACTTGGGTTATATAATTCTCTAATATTTGGATCAATATTTTAGCCTTTCTTTTCTGTGTACTCTTTTCAGCTTTCTGACTATACTTCCTCCATCTCCATCTTGATTCTCTCACTGCTAAGCTTTCATAATATTCATATCTTACCAACCAAAATCTGCACTAAAAGTTGTCTTAATCATTTCCCATAAAGCTATGAAATTAGCCCTCTGACTTAAAGCTGATCTGAAAAAATTCAAATTAGATATCATCTGTACAAAACCAGTATTACCTGCTTGTTTTGATCTTCATGTTCATAAGATTAATTTCTAGCTTATTCAAAAGTATTTTAAAAATCAATAATTACAGGTATAAAATTGGCATACATTGCATTCATAAAAATGATGCAAAAGCTTACTGTGCTATAGAAGAGGTAATTGATTGTTTTAAAAATATTTCTAAGCAACCATTGTCATATGAAAATAAACAAGTCAGAACTTTGGTAAATAAATTCATTCTGTGAATCTGATGTTTTCTTCAATGATTTGTGCATCAACTTTATTGAAATTTTGAAGTATTACTGCCAAAGTAGTATTTTGAACTTTCTATCTCCAATTTTTTTACTGAACAGGAGAGGAGTAAAATTTTGAAAAAATGGTTCCAATTGATGGAAGATAACAAATCTGCTCTTGCTGAACTACTGACATTAGAACAGGTGAGTTGTTTCACACTTGGACCTCCTCCTCCTCCTCCTCCTCCTCCTCCTTCCCTCCCTCTTTAGCGCAGTTGTGGACTCACTGAACAAAGGATGTTTGGCTCTGCTGATATCTGAGTAGGAGGACAAAGGTTTGGGCCTTTAGGTCTCCAATCCTCCTTGTCTTGCTCTATATTTGTGAGACTTGGAAATCATCTGAACTTCTTTGTACCAGGACCCTTTGCAGGATTATGGGTTACCATTGGTCAGATTTTGTATCCAACCAGAAACTCTACTCAAAAACTGGAACAACTGTTACTTGTATGATTTGGGATCACCAGTTCAGACTGTTTGGCCATGTTGCTCGAATTTCTGAGTTAGATCCTGCTTCCTGTGTTCTATTCACTGAGAATCCGGCTAGGTTGATGGTTTGTTTTGGTTGACTACATGCCACAGGGTCATAGCAGATGAAGTATCTTGCAGAGATGGAGACTGACCGAGACTCTACTTGATGGGTTGTCTGGTAGGAAATATACCAACAAATGGTGTATGCAGCAACACACATTCACCAGACCTGACTTTGTTCTGCCTTATTTTCACACATGAGCAAGAATGACTGGGGGCTGTACAACAACAAAAATTACATTTACTAAGTTCCCCTTGTTTAATCCAGTCCTTAATGGGTGCGCTGTAAAAAATTTCCAATTATTCAAATAAGTTTATTTTATTAAATTTATTTAAAAAATTACTTATTAAAAAGTACTTATTAAAAAAATTATATAATCCTTCTTTTTTATCTAATACCTTTTTAAGACTGGGATGAGTGGAGCATAATTTATTAGTGACTAAATATAATTACTGTAGAAGAACAGTGTTTGCATTGATTTATTTCTTTGATATTGATTTCTTCAATCTGATAGGGAAAGACTTTGTCAGATGCTACTACTGAAGTGACTTATGGAGCAAGTTTCTTTGAGTGGTTTGCTGAAGAAGCAAAGCGTGTGTATGGAGATATTGCACCACCCACAGCTACTGATCGACGAATCCTTTTACTGAAAGAGCCAATTGGTGTGGCAGGACTCATTACACCTGTAAGTTTTTCTTGAACTTTATTAATATTGTTTATTTAGATGAGTGTGTAATGATTAAATTCATTTATAAATGTATATCAACTGAGTTATTTTCTTGTTCTCTTCAATTATTCTAACCCCCAAAATTCCTCTCAAATCATGGCTATAATGCTCCCCCACTACTCCTGCTCATGATCAGAGATGCACATATCATCACCGACTAAAAGACATGCTTAATTGGTTATGGGCAAGAAACTGACAAGCAAATCTGTGGTATTAAGCAAAATATTTGCTGTAGTTCATCTTTTATACCAAGACAAAACAATGTACATGATAACACTTCCAATCAGTGAAGATCAGAAGCCATGAGAGCCACTGCCTGGTACTGCATCATATATATGTATATATATATATGTATATATATATATATATACTCTCTTTTACTCTTTTATTTGTTTCAGTCATTTGACTGCAGCCATGCTGGAGCACCACCTTTAGTTGAACAAATCGACCCCAGGACTTATTCTTTGTAAGCCTAGTACTTATTCTATTGGTCTCTTTGCTGAAGCGATGGTGGGGGGACAAACACACACACATGTATATATATATATATATATATATATGTATATATATATACACACACACACACACACACACACAATGGGCTTCTTTCAGTTTCTGTCTACCAAATCCACTAACAAGACTTTGGTTGGCCTGAGGCTATAGTAGAAGACACTTGCCCTAGGTTCCATGCAGTGGGACTGAACCCGGAACCATGTAGTTGGTAAGCAAGCTACTTACCACGCAACCACTCCATAAGCTTAAAGCTTATAAGCAATCACCATGCATTGACTAAGTTAAATAGTCTAATATTGGAGCATATAAGCCCTTGATGGAAAAATGTAGGGTTTGCCGCACACACACACACACACACATATATATAATCAATGTATCATATAGGCGTAGGAGTGGCTGCATGGTAAGTAGCTTGCTTACCAACCATATGGTTCTCGGTTCAGTCCCACTGCATGGCACCTTGGGCAAGTGTCTTCTACTATATCTCGGGCCGACCAAAGCCTTGTAAGTGGATTTGGTAGACGAAAACTGAAAGAAGCCCGTCGTATATATATATATATATATATATATATATATATTTGTGTGTGTGTGTGTATGTTTGTGTGTCTGTGTTTGTCCTCCCAACATCGCTTGACAACTGATGCTGGTGTGTTTATGTCCCCGTAACCTAGCGGTTCGGCAAAAGAAACCGATAAAATAAGTACTAGGCTTACAAAGAATAAGTCCTGGGGTCGATTTGCTCGACTAAAGGCGGTGCTCCAGCATGGCCACAGTCAAATGACTGAAACAAGTAAAAGAGTAAAGCGTATCATATATCCAAAACACAAAAAAGAAGCACAGAGATAGGTACAGGACAAAATACCAAAAGAAGTCTGATTCCTCCTTAGTTGTCAACTGTTTAATAAAGTTAATGTCTGGTTGTAGAGTGACCAAGGGTTTCACATCCATGAAGGCTATAACTTTTCAGATGTCTCATCAGACACTAGTCCAAAGAACAAAATACCAAAAAAATACGCAAGATATCACTGAGTGAAAAATATGTAAATACACAGAGATGAGTACCGGACAAAATACCAAAAGAAGTCTAACTCCTCCTCAATTGTCGACTGTTTATTACTACCTGTTTTGTGCTTTCAACGACAAGACAGGAAAACTTCATAAGACAGAAGCATCTAGAAATTTTTTAAAATTAAAATTTATGGAGTTAGGGCTTTGAACAAGCTAACAATACTAGAGTGGACGTACAAAGTAAACAATCGATGAAGACTGACATTAAGAGCTGTTAGGCCAAGATGAATAGTAATGGGTAATGCCTGGAAGGAATTCTGAAAGGATATAGAATATATAGAAGAGAAAAAAATATTGAGTGGTGAGAGAAATGATGTCCAGCTGGCTGGATGTCCCATCCAAAAAAAAGACAGAGAGACGGGGAAAAATGGCTTATAGTCACGTGTGAGCAACAGGCAGAGGGGAAAGGGGACAAGAGAGAGGAGAAAGGAAAGAAACAAAGGGAGTGAGGAGAAGAGAGAAGGAAAGAAAGATAGTGGAGAGTGAAAGAAAGATAGACAGGGGATAGCAAAGGAGGAGGGGAAGAAAAAGAAGTATAGAGAATTATGGAGGGATAGAGAGAAAGAAAGAAAATAGGCAGAGAACAGAGTTTGGAGTCGTAGAAATTATATATAAATTTAAAAACTTACTGTTGACAAAGGCTGCATGGCATTCAATTAGAAAAAATCAAAAATACACATTAAGTACAGGACATCATCAGCGAGTAAAAAATATGTAAACACATGAGAGACAAGCACAGGAAAAATACTAAAAAATACACAGGATATCACCAATGAGTGAAAAATACGTAAATACACTGAGATAGGTGCAGAACAAAATACCAAAAGAAGTCTAACTCCTCCTCAGTTGTCAACTGTTTATTACTACCTGCTTCATGCTTTCAATGACAAGACAGGAAAACTTCATAAGACAGCAGCATCTAGAAATTTTTTAAATATAAAAGTTATAGAAAATTAGGGCTTTGAAAAAAATAGGTATTTTGATAATTGTACAGAGAGTGTTTATCATACTGATTGATAGTTGATGAATTTTAACTGACCTTATAACATAACTCCTTCATATATTTGACCCATTGTTTAAATTTCAATGAATTAGGTTTGGAGAAAAGCAAAAGATCATTAAAACCTCCTTGTAAGGGACAAAATTTATGTATTCTTGTATTTAAATCTTCCTAGTGGAATTTTCCCATTGCAATGATTACCCGGAAGCTCGGTGCACTGCTGGCTGTTGGTTGCACCACAGTTATAAAACCTGCTGAAGATACACCCCTGTCTGCTCTTGCTCTTTGTCAGGTAAGAATAAAACCTGAGAAGTGGTTTACAACACTACAAAATATCATTTTTCTTTGATATTCTTTCTTAATTTTGGGATGACGGTATTTGCGTATTTCTTTATGAAATCATTATATAGATTTGATATATTGTGACTAGATCTTTAATCATGTTATAAAACTATGCTTCTGTCACTTGTTAATAGTATTACCATATATACTTGTGTAAAAGTCGAATTTTTTATGTCAAATATATGGGGTCAAGTATTACATGGATACTACTTTTGAGGGGCTGAAATTCAAGCTAGAATCCGAAGTACCGTATCTACAGCAGAAGCCCAACTGATCTGTAAGTGAATAAAAACAAAAATACAATGAATTACAATAATATTACCAAATCTATGCATTAAAGCACATGTCCTAGTAAAATATGAAGGTTGCATGGAAACCACTGATCTAGCGATTAAGTGAATGTTTTTAGGCTTATCAAAGTCATGCTTTGTATGACAGTGGCGCTTGCCAGTGTTCGCCAATAGTGCTGTGTGTGAAACATGTTTCTCACCTTGTAAACAAGTGTATGATGCATGTGTTTATTGTGCTTGAAAAGTATGCAGGCTTGCAGCATATCCTGTGCATACATTTTAGTAATGGTAATGTAGCACCCATCAACAGATGTCTAGTGCTTGCTATTAAATGGTGTTTTACTATAAGCACCGAACATTTCATTATAAGCACCAAGTATTCCACCTTTAGAGAAGACTACAGTAAGGTAGCCACACAATTTTGTAACAGTGTTAATTCTATGTACAGGATAATATGGTACCTTGACCCACAAATGTTGTCCTGTTATTCGTGAAATACTAGGGTTGACTTTTATACTGGGTCTTTGGAGAATTCCCAATCTTGGGGCCAAAAATAGGGGGTCGAATTTTACATGAGATCGACTATTAATCAAGCATATATGGTATTTTATTTAGCACTGCCAGATACTGTAGAAGAGTACTCTAAATCAATGGTGTGTAAGTTATATTAACTAGTAATACTGTTGTAATTTTTCTTTATATGCAACTAATATCAGTGGAAATGTAATCTTCATGTGCTAGCACTCTTGTTAGGCACTAAGTGGAATGATATTTTAAAAAGACCATTTTGCTCCTTTTTTTCCATTTAAGTTATAATATTTCTAACATATCAAAGATTTATATGAAAATAATACTAGCTGTTATCTCTACCACAAACAATAATTATGCCACCTGTACATTTCTGATAATTGTTATAATTATGAGCTGCAATTGAATAAATATGCTTCAGCTTCAACTTTAACATCAGGCCTTCAGGATAACTATATATGTAGAAGATAAACAGTTATAGGATATTGAAAATATGTTGTGCAGAAGATGCCATTAGTTTCACATGTAAACTGAAAAAAATTCCATGAAGTTTCTTATTCTATGCATTATTAAGAATTGCACACTTATTGTAGGATCCATTTTCTACTAGTTAATGCTTTTTAGTAAATCTCTGTGTAAGGATTAAAATTATCCTATTTTTGCCTGCATTTTATTTCTATTGCTTTTTTCCTCATTTCTTTTTTTTTTATTCAGCTTGCAGAAGAAGCAGGTATTCCTGCTGGAGTTGTTAATGTTGTAACATCTTCCAGAGATAAAACTCCCGCTGTAGGAAAGCTTCTCTGTGAAAGTCCTAAAATAGCAACCATTTCCTTCACAGGATCAACAGGTGTGGGAAAGGTAGGCCATTATTTATTTGTATGATGAAGTGGTTGAATAAGGGCAAAATGTATCACCCGCTGGATGTAAAGAATGCTGTCAAAGACTAACAACCTATGCAAGATCGATAGGTATATACTTTTTAACCTAGAAATTAAAGCCTTTGTCAAAAAGTTTAATATAGATTGAAGAATTGAATGCTTAGTTAGAGTTAGTAGGGAAGCTTTCATTACACTGAAAAACCATGTACCTGACTTTTATGTTAGACCTAAATGCAGGCTAATTAACCCTGTTGAGACACAAAAAACATTGTACTTAATCATTTTTTTGTATGTGGTAAAGTCAAACTGTTTTAATTGCTGGTACTGGAGAAAAAATGGGAACCTAATTAAAGGAAAGCAACTCCAAAAAAGGAAATGGAAGTGATACAGAAATTTACACACCATTTTGAAAGTGCTGCAACAAACTTTCAACAAAACAGCTGACACTCCATTGGTTACGACGGTGTGGGTTCCATTTAATTTGATTAATGGAACAACCTGCTTGTGAAATTAACATGCAAGTGGCTGAGTACTCCACAGACACGTGTACCTTTAACCTAGTTCTCTGGGAGATTCGGCATGACACAGAATGTGACAAATCTAGCCCTTTGAATTACTTTCATCAACTTTCAACCTGTTAATAAATGAACTTGATATATATGGTTAATCATTTCTGCTCTTTTGTGCATAGCAAAACAAATTTGAAGCTGCATTTTTTAAAATCAAACATACTATCTTTGAAATAAATGCTTTTTTCATCATTATAGGTCTTGTTGTCAAATTCAGCATCAACAGTGAAAAGGTTATCTCTTGAACTTGGTGGAAATGCCGCATTTATTGTATTTAATAGCGCTGATATTGATAAAGCTGTCAGTGGAGCCATGGCATGTAAATTCCGTTGTTCTGGTCAGGTGAGAAACTAAGGCATTCTTCTAAATTCTTTCACTTTTTCCTCATTAAAATTTAGTACAGTATCAGATACCAGGAAACCCCCAAATGGCAGAAATTCAAAAGATAGTGCTCATGGGAACTGCCCATATCCAAATATTGTCTATGTAATCTCAAATTTTAAAATAAACTCATAATTTTCTTATGTTTTCTTAAACATTCTCTAGAACAGTACTATGTACAGAACCAAATATATGACACCCTAGGCATAACATCAACAGGAACTTCTAACTTGTTGTCGCTTGGGGTCTCTGGGTGAGACTTGGAGCCAACTTGTACAAATGCAAAGCAAAAGTCAAATAATAATAACAATAATAATAATGATGATGATGATTTATTTGCCACCAGGGCAAAGGATGAGGGGGACAATACAATGACAGGCATAAAGTGTAGAGGTTTACATATAATAAAATGATAGGAAATTTGCACTTGATACTAAGTATATGAAAAATAGACTCATGACTAACAAAACCTAGTTGTCATTTAATTTTGCCTCTTATATCTCTAGTAAAGTAAATATCAGTCATATGCTTGGACTGAGTCAACTTGACAGTAACATCTTGTTTATGAAAAAGACCTTGTTTAAAACAGAAGTTACTGATTTCACCTTAGACACAAGGTCAAAATTTGGGCTTTTAATCTATTTGATTGATTCAGAAAAAAGGAAAATATTAAATCTCAGTGGATTTCATCATCATCATCGTCGTTTAACATCCGTTTTCCATGTTGGCATGGGTTGGACGGTTTGACTGGGGACTGGTGAGCAAGATGGCTGCATCAGGCTCCAGTCTGATCTGGCAGTGTTTCTACAGCTGGATGCCCTTCCTAACTCCAACCACTCTGAGAGTGTAGTGGGTGCTTTTTACATGCCACCGGCATAGGGGCCAGAGGAGGCTGGCAATGACCATGATTGGCTGGTGTTTTTTACGTGCCACTAGCATGGAAGCCAGTCAAGGCGGCACTGGGATCGGCCACGTTTGGATGGTGCCTTTTATGTGCCACAGGCATGGGGATCACAACTACAATTTCCATTTGATTTTGATTTTGATGTACTTGACTCAATAGGTCTCCTCAATCACACAGCATGTCACCCTACAATCCAAGGTTCTTTTGAGTGGGCTGGGGCTGGTTATGCAACACTGGCATAGGCTACAACTGTGAACTCACTTTATTCCCTGGGTCTTCGCAGTCACAGCATATCTCCAGAGGTCTCGGTCTTTTGTCATTGCCTCTGTGAGGCCCAATATTCAAAGGTCATGCTTCACCACCTCATTCCATGTCTTCCTGGGTCTACCTCTACTCTGGATTCCTTCAACTGCTTGAGAGTGGCACTTCTTTGCACAACTCTCCTCATCCATCCATAGTACACAACCATAACAGTGCAAACGTCATTCTTGCCTGCCGCATCTGATGCTTGTATGTCCAAAATTTCCCTCAGGGTGCTTACACTCTGTCGTGTGTGCACACTGACATTACACATCCAGCAGATCATGCTAGCTTAATTTCTTTGAGCCTATGCATGTCCTCAGCAGTCACGGCCCATGTCTCACTGCCGTGAAGCATGGCAGTTCGCACACATGTATCGTACAATCTACCTTTCACTCTGAGCGAGAGGCCTTTTGTCACCAGTAGGGGTAGAAGCTTTCTGAACTTTGCCCAGGCTGTTCTTATTCTAGTAGTAACACTCTCTGAGCATCCACTCCCATTACAGACTTGGTCACCTAACAGAAGCTAGAAACTAAATTCTGTAAGGTACTATATTATATTTGTCAATCTACCAGACTAAGAAAGATTTAGTATTATTATTGTGTGAAGAATATTTTAATGTTTTAGGAATTGGGTGATTTCTAAAATTGTACAATAAGTATCAAATTATATTTAGTGGAAAGACATGTTACATTGCTTATCTAACTTGTTTGAGATACTATTCCTGCTTCACAATCAAGTTAGTTAGCATTTAGACAGGTATGTTGCCATAAATACTTGTGATTACCGTTATACAATTTAAGAAAACAATTAATATTAATTACCCATTCAACTTATATTGAATAAATTTAGAAAGTTTAAAGTTTTGTATACATTTGTGAAAATTTTGCATTGTATTTTTATATTCAACCAGACATGTGTGTGTGCAAATCGTTTTCTTGTCCAAAGTGGAATTCATGATGAATTTGTCAGGTGTTTTGCTAAAGCCATTGAAACTAATTTGAAGGTGGGTGATGGCTTGAAGCCTGGAGTGACTATGGGTCCTCTTATAAATTCAGCTGCTGTTGACAAGGTAAGATTTCTTGTCATTTCTTCTATCTTTTCCTTTCCTTTCTACCTTTATAAACATAAGTACTATAATTATTTCATAGTTGAATGGCTTAGTTTATATTGTGGTGTCATGTCATATTTCTTTTCACTTCCAGAAGCATCAGACTCTTATCCCCAAACTTCACTGTTTCGTTGTGACCAATGTGGGTCATTTCACTTTCTTGGAGACCTTCTGACAAATTTTCACTTAGAAAGCAAATCAACCCATGTTACATGATGAAAACAGTGAAGTTTCGGGGTAAGAGTCTGATGCTTTGGGAATACTTAAAAAGTGTACAAGAAAGTTGGTTAAAATTGATAGTAACTTGAATAGTGCCAAATACATCCAGTTGCTGAAGGACAATTTGGTACCAGACTTGGATGAAGGTGAGATTTTTTAGCATGATGGAGCTCCATGCCTCAGATCATGTGCAATGCAACAGTCTGGCTGTTACCATATTGAAATTGGATATTTCAGTATAAGGGGCTGTTATCTGGATTATTGTCTACAGGAGGAACATTATGAGTATTATTATTATTATTATTATTATTATTAGTATTAGTAGTAGTAGTAGTAGTAGCATAATTATTATCTACCAGATTATTAGAGGTTGAACCAGGATCAAGGTGGTTATAATACTTAATTTGTTCCTTATATCCTGCCATATATAAGGCGCTATTATTGAAAATGTTTACATTAGCGGATAGTTTAGAGATTCCAAGCAAAATGTTTTTAACCAAATTTTTTGTTATATTAGTAGGGTGATTGCTAAATACTCTGATGTATTTTAGATTGGTTAAAGTTTTATGGTATAGGAAATATAAGGCTTTATTTAAGTTGAGCATATATGTATGTATATATATGTATATATATATATATATATATATATATATATATACATATATATATATATATATATATATATATATATATATACATATATATATATATATATGTATATATATATATATATATACATATATATATATATATATGTATATATATATATATATATACATATATATATATATATATGTATATATATATATATATATACATATATATATATATATGTATATATATATATATATATACATATATATATATATATATATATATGTATATATATATATATATATACATATATATATATATATATATGTATATATATATATATATATACATATATATATATATATATGTATATATATATATATATATATGTATATATATATATATATATACATATATATATATATATATGTATATATATATATATATATATGTATATATATATATATATATACATATATATATATCATCATCATCATCGTTTAACGTCCGCCTTCCATGCTAGCATGGGTTGGACGATTTGACTGAGGACTGGTGAAACCGGATGGCAACACCAGGCTCCAGTCTGATTTGGCAGAGTTTCTACAGCTGGATGCCCTTCCTAACGCCAACCACTCAGAGAGTGTAGTGGGTGCTTTTACGTGTCACCCGCACGAAAACGGCCACGCTCGAAATGGTGTCTTTTATGTGCCACCCGCACAAGCCAGTCCAGGGGCACTGGCAACGATCTCGCTCGAAAAACCTACAGGAGCCAGTCAGGCGGTACTGGCAACGGCCACGCTCAAAATGGTGCATCTCATGTGCCACCCGCACAAGAACCAGTCCAGGGGCACTGGCAACGATCTTACTTGGCTTGCCGGGTCTTCTCACGCACAGCCCATTTCCAAAGGTCTCGGTCCGTAGTCATCGCCTCGGTGAGGCCCAATGTACGAAGGTCTTGCCTCACCACCTCAGCCCAGGTCTTCCTGGGCCTACCTCTTCCACGGGTTCCCTCAACTGTTAGGGTGTGGCACTTTTTCACGCAACTATCCTCCTCCATTCTCACCACATGTCCATACCAGCGCAATCGTCTCTCTTGCACGCCACAACTGATGCTTCTAATGTTCAGCTTTTCTCTCAAGATACTTACACTCTGACGGGTATTCACATTGACATTACACATCCAACGGAGCATACTGGCTTCATTCCTTGCGAGCTTACGTATGTCCTCAGCAGTTACAGCCCATGTTTCACTGCCATGTAGCATGGCTGTTCGTACGCATGCGTCATACAGTCTGCCTTTTACTCTGAGTGAGAGTCCCTTTGTCGCCAGCAGGGGTAAGAGCTCTCTAAACTTTGCCCAGGCTATTCTTATTCTAGCAGCTACACTTTCAGCGCACCCACCCCCACTACTAACTTGGTCGCCCAGATAGCGGAAGCTATCGACTACCTCTAGTTTTTCACCCTGGAATGAGATAGAAGTTGTTTCCTGTTTGTTTGCAGTCTTTATTGCACCTGAACATCTGCCACAAACAAAAACTAACTTGCTAGTTAACCTGCCTTTGATGTTGCTGCACCTCTTATGTGTCCATAGCTTGCACCGGGTACATCTTATAGAGTTACTACCTACTCCTTTTCTACATACTGAGCAGGGCCATCTACCTGAAGGGGTTTGTGTTTTATCTACCTTCCTACTTATTAGGATTTTGGTTTTAGCTAGGTTGACTCTAAGGCCCTTCAATTCTAGACCTTGCTTCCACACCTGAAACTTCTCCTCTAGTTCTGATAGTGACTCCGCAATTAGGGCAAGGTCATCAGCATAGAGGAGCTCCCAGGGGCAACCTGTCTTGAACTCCTCTGTGATTGCCTGGAGGACTATGGTAAATAATAGGGGGCTGAGGACGGAACCTTGGTGGACCCCTACCTCTACCCGGAATTCATTGCTGTACTCATTTCCAACCCTCACCTTACTGGCAGCATCTCTGTACATGGCTCGCACAGCTCTCACTAACCATTCTTCTATCCCAAGTTTCCTCATTGACCACCAGATAAGGGATCGGGGGACCCTGTCAAAGGCTTTCTCCATGTCAACGAAAGCCAGGTACAGAGGTTTATCCTTAGCTAGGTATTTCTCTTGCAACTGTCTCACTAGAAATAAGGCATCAGTAGTGCTTTTACCTGGCACGAACCCAAACTGCATCTCATCTAAATTGATTCGCTCCCTAATTAGTTGGGCTATGACCCTCTCTGTAACTTTCATAACCTGATCTAACAGCTTGATGCCTCTGTAATTATTTGTATCTAAAGCGTCCCCTTTACCTTTGTAGCAGTTGACTATGATGCTGCTACACCAGTCATAGGGTATGACTCCTTCGTGTATCACCTGGTTCGTAATACGGGTGACTAGGCTATAGCCAACACTGCCAGATATTTTGAGCATCTCTGCAGTGATTCCTGATGGGCCGGGGGCTTTCCCGGTCTTCATACTCTTAATTGCTTTATCTACCCTGGTACTATCAACTCGGATAGCTGGTCCCTCTATTGGGTCGACATAAGGCAGGCTCTCTTTCTCCCATTCATTCTCTTTATTAAGCAATCTATCGTAGTGGCATCTCCAGACCTCTTTCTTTGCATCCTCATTTAATGCAAGCGTACCATCATCCATGCGAACACATTTCTCTCCTACAACATCACTATTCTCTCTCCTACACTGTCTTGCAACACGAAATACCTCGAGTCTTTGGTCCTCACGGCGCAGAACATTGGCAAATCTTTCCTTATCTGCTTCCCCTCTGGCTAAATAAACCTGTCGCCTAGCCTCCCTTCTGGCACATTGGTACAATTCCCTGCTACCACCGTTCTTCCAGTCCTTCCAAGCTTGTTTCTTTTGTCTAATAGCCCTGTCTACCTCCTTGTTCCACCACCACGTTACTCTGGGTCGGGAGGGGACCTTACACCACCCACAAATCTGGTTGGTGGCTTTCAACAGGTTGTCCCGCAGAAATCTCCAATTGTCTTCCACGTTGTATGATGCTATATCCCCTTCTATTTCGTTAAATGCTTCAAGTAACTTGTCTCTAAGTCTCTGTCCGTTTGCAGGGTCTTTAAGCTTCCACACCCTTCTTCTCCAAGCCTGTCTAATTCTGGGCACCCATTTTGCCTTAATCCCAAAGTCGCTAACTACTAATCTATGTTGTGGGGTACATTCTTCGCCAGGGTAGGTTTTGGCATTTATAAGCCGCCCTCTTTCCCTATTTCTGGCGAGGATGTAGTCGATTTGGCTAGAGTGTCTGCCGGAGCGGTAGGTGACTAGGTGACTGGCAGGTTTCCTGAAGTTGGTATTGCAGACCATAAGATTGGTTGCATCACAGAACTCCAGCAGTCTGGTTCCCTCCTCGTTGCGGGAACCGAAGCCATAGCCTCCATGTATGCCATGGAAGCCCCCAGCACGACGTCCGACATGACCGTTGAAGTCTCCAGCCACAAAGAGAAGGTCCCTGTCACTCGTCGACGAGGTAGTTTGCAAGAGGGTGTCATAGAATTGGTCTTTCAGACCATCTGGTAGCCCAGGTTGAGGTGCATAGGCTGAGATGACAGTAGCTAATCTATGATGAAGCACTAGTCTGATCTTAAGTACTCTGTCACTTACTCTAACGACCTCGATTACCTTATCCACCCATTTCTCTGCTAGAAGTATTCCTACGCCCCCGACCCCGTCAGTGTTCCCTGCCCAGAAAATCTTGTACCTGTGTTCTTTGCCTGTGAGGAACCTTGCAGAACCTCCTCTCCATCTTACTTCCTGGATGCAGCACATATCTACGCGTCTCCGTTCAAGCATCTCAACAATTTCACCAGATCTACCTTTCAGCGTACCGACGTTGAGAGTGCCAATCCTAACAGTATGGGTGTTGGGGGTGTGGGCCTGTAGCCTGGGAAGGGGAAAAGCAGTGTCGTGTACCTGAAAAGAAAACTTGCAATTGGAAGAATTCATAAGCAAAACAGTACCTACAACCTGCAAACATTTCTCAACCTTAATGCGCTACCCAAAGGTAGGGGAGAGGATGGCCAAGGCCACTAGATGGGTTCCGGGAGACAGCCGAGGTTGACAGGATGACAGAGGAATGAACTTCCGGTGGAGGGGGCGGGATGACAGAGGAATGAACTTCCGGTGGAGGGGGTGGGATGACAGAGAAATGAACTTCCGGTGGAGGGGGTGGGATGACAGGAATGAACTTCCGGTGGAGGGGGTGGGATGACAGAGGAATGAACTTCCGGTGGAGGGGGTGGGAGGGCGGGTTACCGCCAGCGAGTAGATAGGGCTCTTAATTGTAGATTTTAAATATTTGAGAGACAACAATGCATAAATCGTAATTTTTTAAAAGAGCAATGAATTCTGGGTGATTAGAATATAACGTAGCATGAATTTAGGAAGCTTAGAAAATGAATAAGCATGAATTTAAGACAACAACTGAATTCAATTGAATTTCATGGAGAGAAACAAGATAAATAATAGGGGGCAAAACTAAAGCGCAAGGTATTATGAGATATGTATATATATATATATATATATATGTATATATATATATATATATACATATATATATATATGTATATATATATATATATATATGTATATATATATATATATACATATATATATATATGTATATATATATATATGTATATATATATATATGTATATATATATATGTATATATATATATATATATATATATATATATATATATATATGTATGTGTATATATGTATATATGTGTGTGTGTGTGTGCGCATGTGTGTATATGTGTATTTATATGCATATATATATATATATCATATATTGTAGTTTCTTACATCTGTTAAAATGTCTTATTGATGAACACTGTTGTTTATATCCTCCCAGATGAGATTGATGCATTGTTCCACATTATTCATCCTCTCAGATTTATTTTAATGAATCTATCGAAACATATGTCGGTGATATGGTGATATAAATGATTTAAATAACATCTTGTGCGTTTGTCTCTATTTTCCATTATTTTTATGTTCTCCAAAACATCTCGCTTCTCCCCAGAATTAACTCTCATGCAATTGTGATTACTAACTCCTAGAATGCTTATGTGACATCAGGCTACCTTGTAACTGTTCCTCTGGATCTTTCCTATAAATTGAACATTCATTTATATACACCAGATTTTCACTGGTAAAACCTGCAACCAGAATAGTTACTGCAAATGGAGACCTTTAGTATTAACACCTCTCTCAAGGATATACCTATCCCCCAAAGCAAGGTTTTCTTTAAGCAACTCATCAATAAAACTAACTCTTTCATTAATTGTATCAAATGGCAAGCTTTCTTCTTCAATAATAGGGATATCAAGCCACCCTTTAATGACCAAAATTCTGAATTTAGTAAATTGTTCAAATCTAAAAATAATCCTCCTACTAGCCCAAGTTTAAAACAGTTTGAAGAGGACCTTTGGTCTATTGTTAAGAATGTTAAATTCCATTGTTCCCCCTTAAGGAATAAACAACTAAGATATCTACATAATACTACCAAGGAAATAAACAGCATTGAAGGCCTACTTGTTCAAGCAGATAAAACTGGTAACTTGTATCACTTGAATGTGGATTTTTACCTAAAATTACTCAGGAAGGAAATACAAAAAATATACAAGAGTACTGGTAAAAATGCTATCAGAAAAGCTAACCTAGAAGCTAAGAAAATTATGGAAAAATATAACTTACAAATGAGGACTGAGCCTTTAAGTCCAAAGCAACCCCGTTTTATCTTAAAGGACTACAAACCTAACTTCTTCAATAATATATATATATATATATATATATATATATATATATATATATATATATATATATATATATATATATATATATATAGATGCAGGCATGGCTGTGTGGCAAGAAGCTTGCTTCCCAACCACATGTGTCTGGGTTTAGTCCTACTGCATGGCACGATGGCCAAGTGTCTTTTACTCAGGCTGACCAAATCTTGTGAGTGGATTTGGCAGATGGAAACTGAAAGAAACCCATTGCACATATGTGTGTGCACAGGTTTTTGTCCCTCACCACCACTTGACAATTGGTGCTGGTGTATTTATGTCTCATAACTTAGTGGTTCAGCAAAAGAGACTGATAGAATAAGTACCAAGATTTAAAAGCATAAGTACTGGGGTTGATTCATGTGACTAAAAAGGAAAAAAACATTCTCTAAGGCAGTGTCGCAGCATGGCTGCAGTCTAATGATTGAAACAAGTAAACAGAAAAATATATCAGAGGAAATGCTATTGGAAAGAAAAGAAAACTAGCTAGAATATCCTATTCAAGGGTATTTGAAGTATGAAGGGGTGCTGAAAAGTTCTTGGCTTTAAGTAAAAGAAAATACAAGAGGATTAGTTAACACTTTAAGCACATCTCTGAGTTTAGCCATTAAGTCTCACCAGCATCTTGTTGTAACTTGCATAGCTTCAGTTGCTTTTTCTTATTACTTATTTTACTTTATTATTATTGATAAGTTTTGATAATGAAACAGGAATATATGTTATAAATTTGCAAAATCTAGTTATTATCCTTCATTTCTAAAACATAAATCATGTATAATAATGACTGAGTTCATTAAAATATCAGTTTAAAAAATTTTTTTAAATTTATACTGTGTACCAATAGTGGTACACAATGCAGGTTGGGACAGTTACCCGTGTACCGTATATGGTGCATGATGTGGTTAAAGTGTTAATTATGATTTTAGTTAACATATTCCCCTCTCAGATTCACACACTTGTTGCAGCAACCCTTCAGTTTTTCTAAGCCCTGTAAAAGAACCCAGAAGGTTGGGCCTCCAACTAGGCTTCTGTAGCAATAATTACTTCCAAATTGGAGTGAAATTTCATTCCCTTGAGATTTTTCTTCAGTAGTGGAATGAGGTGATAGTCGGAAGGGGCCCAAGTCAGGAGAGTAAAGTGGGTGGCTTACCAATTTGAAGCCAAAGTCATATTTTCAATAGAGTTTTATGTGCTGTGTGTGCTGGTGCATTGTCCTACAAAAACAGGACACCATGGCTCAGCTTTCCATGATGTTTCTGCTTCAAAGCTTCATGTGGTTTGTCCATCAGAGACATGTAGTATTCTGCATTGATGGTGCAACCCTTTGGCAGGTATATTATGAGGAATACTCCATCTTTGTCCCAAAATACCAAAGCCAGAATCTTTTCAGCTGACTTCTGGGCCTGAAATTTCTTGGGACACAGTGAACCACTGTGATGACATTCTATTGATTGGTACTTGGTGTGGGGATCATAAAAATGGAGCCAAGTTTCATTTGTGGTGACTAAACTAGCCATAAAATCAGCCTCTTCCACTGCAAACCAGTTCAAAATAACCACTAGTGTCATCACTCTATTGCACTGCTGAGATGTGTTCAGGTATTTCAGCACCCATTTTATGGAAAGCTTTCTCATGTCCAGAATATTGTGGTTAATGTGGTCAACTCTTTTGCAGGAAATTCCCAGAGTCTCAGCTGTGACTTTAGCTGAAATCCGGTGCTCCTCAAGAATTTTGATGTCACAGCATTGGCTTTGTCCTCAGTGGTTGTGGAAGTTGGCTGTCCTGACTGGGGTTCATCTGTGACCTCAAAATGACCAGTCTGAAGCCTTGATGCCCAAATTTTCACTGTGGAATAAGATGGGCATCCATCCTTCAAGATTCTTTAAACTCACCATGGATTTCCACTGCTCCTTTGCCATGCAAAAAGAGGAACTTCATGACTGCCATGCTTCAATTTTACCAAAATCCACTGTAGGAGCTGCAATCATGTGTTAAATCTGCAAAAAAGAGAAAGATATATTGTATACTATCATGATTTTTGCAGATCTTCTAAATAGTTGTCCTACCTCCCTTGTAATTGTAACAACTCTACCCTTTCATGATGCCCTTAAAGCCAGGAACTTTTCAGCACCCACTCATAAACCGTGTGTTATGGTATGAAATTGTGAATTGTAGAAATGTGCTATACTGCATGCTTTTGTTAGTATTGACAATATAGTTAACATGTTCTGAAATAATATTTTATGGATTTGTTGTTGATTTACAGTCGATGCATCTTTAAATATTGATTTAACTTTTTTGTAAATTAGGTTGACTCTCTTGTCAAAGATGCCTTGTCAAAAGGTGCCAGAAAGGTTTTTGGAGGTGAAAAACTCCCAATTGGGAAAAATTTTTTTGAACCCACCCTATTATCTGAAGTAACAACTGATATGCGTTGCGCCAATGAAGAAATTTTTGGACCATTGGCACCTGTAATCAAGTAAGTTGAATAATTTACTACCATCTGTCTGTTCATCTTTACCATCTTTCTATCTACCTATTCAACTAATCTATCCATCTAACTCTGTGTTTCTCAACCACTTTTTACCTGTGGACCCTTTAGATTTCTGTTTTACTCAGGTGGACCCTCCTAGCCATTTGATGTTTAAAAAAATGATATATTTTTGTAATTAAAAATTATTAGGTATTGTATAAAAGAAATTGTAAAAATATTTTGTGTATTGTAGAAGTATAACCAATTCATTGCAGATAAATTTTAACATGAAAATCTTATATGGATTCCCAAGAACCATAAAGACACTGTTTCCACTGTTGGTCCCCTGGTTGATGAGAACAGCACTCTACATGATGATGCAAAATCCATGTGCAAGATACTGCAGAGACAATTCTGCTCTGTTTTCAGTAATGCTAATGCAGTTGATTTGGCTAGTATCAGTGATGCAAACCCTCAACTAACCATATCTGACATAACTTTTGGTGCTCCTGATATCCTAACAGAAATTAATAAGATCAAGCACAACTTGGCAGTAGGTCCTGATAAGTTCCCAGCCACTGTCCTGAAGATGTGTCGGCATCAAATTGCACCCCCTCTTGCTGAGCTCTGGAGAAACTCACTTGATGCTGGCTACATTCCCGATTATTCTCTTTCCCAGTCTGTCGTTCCAGTCTTCAAAAAGGGAAATAAATCTCTTACAGTGAACTACCATCCCATATCACTCACCTCTCATATCATTAAAGTATTTGAGAGGGTGATGAGATCGTGAATAACTCACTTCCTCGAAGACAACAATCTGCTGAGTCCCAACCAGCATGGTTTCTATGATGGCAGGGACTGCCTGTTGCAGCTTCTGTACCATTTTGATGACATTTTAAAAGCTTTGGGAGAAGGCTCCAACACTGATGTCATATACCTTGATTTCAGCAAGGCATTTGACTGAGTGGACCGCAAAATCCTGCTGAAGAAACTGTCCAACATTGGAGTCCATGGAAAGCTGCTGCAGTGGATAAAGTGTTTCCTGATGAACAAAATCCAACATGTTGTGTTTGAGCGAATACGATCCAGCTCAGCCAATGTCAGTAGTGGTGTCCCTTAAGGTACGGTGTTGGGCCCACTTCTCTTCATTATCTACATCAATGACATAGTAGATGTCATCAGACATTCTACATTGAAAATCTTTGCAGATGATTCCAAACTCCAGAAAGCCATAAATGGTATGGGAGACCGAACATACCTTCAGTCAGATCTGTTTGCTGTTGTCCAAAGAGCAGAAAAAAACAATATGCTTCTAAATGAAGATAAGTTTGATTTGATCTACTTTGGAAAAGAGGATACTCTGAAATTACCGTATGCTTTTCCCTCAGATGACTCCCTAGTGTCATCCATCAACACCAGAAACCTTGGAGTAATTGTTGATAACATTCTAAGCTGGAGTTCCCATGTATACAGTAAGGCTTACTTGGTCCGCAAGATGTGCTCTTGGATTCTTAGAATTTTCTGGTCTAGAGATGCCTACACCATCATCCTTCTCTACCCTACTTTTGCCTGACCCCACCTTGAATAGTGTTGCCCACTGTGGTCTCTCCATAGAAAGAAACTCATTATGAAAGTGGAAGCACTCCAGAGGGCAACAACAAGAAAGATAGACAGCATGAGAGCCATTGACTATTGGGATCAATTAAAGAAACTCAATCTCTACTCTCTCTAACACCACCGGGAGTGCTATATCATTTGTGTAATGTGGAAAATATTCCGTCAATATTGCACAAATGATGTTGGCATCAATTTTAAAATCCATCCAAAACTTGGCCCCCATGCTATCCACATCCACCCACTACAAAAATCAAACTCAGGACACATAACAACATTATGTCACAACTACTTTACCTCAACCGGTCCAGCTCTCTTTAATGCCATAACAAAATATGTCAAAACGGAAATAGATCTCATAAAATTCAAAAGTTCACTGGACAAATTTCTTCAAAAAATCCCAGACCAAATGCCTACATCTGGATATGTCTCCAACAATAATAACTCTTTGCTAGAGTGGGCCATGGTGCCCTATATATGACTAAAAGACTTTACCAGGTGGTGCTATATAAGTTTGCATGTATGTTTAATGGAAGTGATGAATGGTTGCATAGGCACACATTAAAAAGAGTGGGGAGAACATGGATAGTTGTAACAAACTATTTAAGAAATCGCAAATTCTAAATGTGTTGGTGTATATTATGTAAACTTGCTAATATAAGAGATCATTTGCTAGCCTGTTCATGTGTTTTCTTAAGAAGGTTTTTGGTATTTAGTATATAAATGAGTAGCAGGGAATAGAGTTAAAATCCTTGCTGGTGTAAGCAGTAATATGTATGGTTTATGAGTGTGTGCGTGCGTGCAGTGGAATTGCTTGAAGACATGTATAGTTTATGTAAGATCTTGAGTAGTGTGGTTGCTGTTGATCTGATCATGCAGGTCTATGATCAAAAGTGTTCAAATTATGACAAATTCTTCTTTTTTGCATTGACAGTGTACATCCAGTCTCCCATTATCCAACGTATTCTTTATCTTTCAAGATAGATATGATTTAAAAGAAATATAGCTGCTGTTTCTTGCTGGTTGTCTCAGTGGTTTGTAATGTGTTAGTTAGTTATAGCCAATGTCTTGTGGATGGGTATATAACTTAATGGAATAAAGCGTTAATGAGTTTGGTGGTGGTAGTATGTATATTCGTACTATGTTGTTGATGTCTCTTTTTGAATGCAAGGCATCTTCATTTACATATGATAAATGAGGGAAATATCGACTATAAAAATAAATGACGTGGAGTGCATGGATTATTAGGGTAATCTTGAATCATTCTGGTAGTTTTCATTACCTTGACACAATAAACACTACATAATTTTTTACAATGTGTAAAATACATCATCAACATTATCAAATTGATGGAAGTATTCAGTTTGAAAATGACACCACCACATCTTAATGCAAAGCATCTTATATCAAACTTTTCCATTTCAAATTGTCCTGTTTTGATAATGTAAAACATTATTACGCAGAGCATCAAGGAACTAAAAGATTACATTTAAATTTTATCTGGTAGATTCCTATGAACAAATATCAAACTACCTATGTGTGGACGATTCTACTAACAGTAAGTCTTTATTTAAATGGGAAATGACAGTAACATTTCATGTTCAATAACACTACTAAACTAGATATGATAAACACTACTAAACTACTAAACTAGATATGATGCAAGCTCCTTCCAGCTGAAATATATCTGAAATATGTTTAACCCTTTGATGTTCAGGTTACTCTATTAAATGTAATGCTTTTTCACTCAAATTGTCTTGACTTAATCACGCATTATCTCATAGCTTTGAGGCTTCAATGATGCGATTATTTATTTTTAGAATGTCAATGTAGGTTAGGTGTGAGAGGCTAGATGATATGGCTAGTTCAAATATAAAACATGTAGAATATTTGGGCCAGATATGGCCGGTTTAAACACTAAAGGGTTAAAGGTGACTTGCTTGCACTTACCTGAGTTAGAACTGTGTTAACTTGCACATTGAATGGCAAGCAATTATGAAAAGTACATGAAATAATTTAAACAAAGTTTCTAAATTTATTTCAAAAACCAAACTTATTAGTTTCTTTTTGAATTCTCAGAGCTCAAAATGGTATGTCTCTGGATTCTATAGAAAGCAAATGTCAGATGTTCCGCTTTATCGTAGTTAATCAAAAGGTTTGGAAAATTAACAAGGTGAATAGAGCATTTAGAATTAAGTATCTTCCTGACTGTGAACTCCTGGTCCAGGTAACAGACTTAGATAAAAATGAGGTTGTGTAAATAAAGGTCTAAAAAATGAGAAAACAATAAGAAAAATATTTTCATATTTTGATAATTGCAGATTTGAAACAGAAGATGAAGCAGTCACTCTTGCTAATGCAACATCATATGGACTCGCTGGTAAGTATCTATGTTAAAGAGCAGAGTTTTCTATCTTTCATTCCTAATTAATTGACTCAAAAATGTCATTCCCATTCATTCATTCAGCCCAACAGATCTGGTTCAAAATTCTTCTTTTGTCAGTACTAGTGCTACCTGATGTACAAGGTGTGTCAGGTATAACGTTGATGAAACTTCTCCAGTTGCTTGATATGATGCTTGTAGGTTGTCTATGTTTCATACTCAAATACCAGGAATGTAAGAACACAGGCTCAATTTTTGAGTTTCCTCAAAACAGCACTAACTTTTGCAGTTGTATGATTTGTTTTGGCACCAAGGGTACCAACTCTATTAAGTGTACTTCCAAGATACACAATGTTGTCCACTGCTTTATGTCTTTTACCTCCCATGAAGATGTCAGGCTCCACATATGCTTCCCTGACTTCTTCATATGAATATTGAATCCAAATGCAGGGAAGAACAGAGTAGGTGCTATTATGTCACTCTGTTTGACACTGCTTTCTGCTGAAATTGGTCCTGAAAGTGTCCTATTGAGAAGCCCATTGAGGAGGACACATATATATATGTGCGCATGCACACATGCACACACACACACACACACACACACACACACACATGTATATATACATATGTTTTAACATTAATCAAAGGACATACTAAGTATGTCTACCTGCCGGAAATAACAGTCAAAACTCTTATTTAAATCACCAAAAAAAACTGATGATAAATTACAGAAATGAACCGTTTGCGGACAGACGGGCTAGGACAATCTCTCAACATACATTCAAATAGTTGGACTCATGTGGATCGGTTTCTAGACTGGCATTATAGCCTCATCTTCCTCAGCACGCGTTACCATGATGGAAAGCCACGACCTGTCACGTTGGAGTCTGTGCTGCAACTGATTGGTTTTGCGCCAAAACATGGCACCCACCAGTGTGAAAATAATTTCAATGCAGAGCAAATAATCCAGGAGAAAATATTTGCAAAGATATTATTGACTATTATTATCTAGGGTAACAATTAAAGACGATAATAACAGAATCAATGATATAGGCCAGTGGTTCCCAAATCTTTTTGGGCTGCCACCTCCTTGACACCCAGGCCACATTCCTAGCGCCCCCACCCCAACTAACCATCACAATCTGAATCTGAAGCAGATTCAAAGCAACTGTTTTTCACAAATAAAACTTAACCTTATGAACCTATTATTTTGTTTTTATATGAATCGCCACCCCATTATAGCCCCAATTTTTGCATGAATCGCTACTCCATTATCACCCCACTTTTCTTCAACACTCTCTTGAAAATTCCCCCCACCCCTAGGGGGATGCATTATCACCCACTTTGGGAACCACTGATATAGGCGATTGCAGGCCCAAAAAGCATCAAATAGCTGAAGGATTAAAATTAATCAAAAGACATACTAAGTATGTCTACCTGCTGGAAATAACAGTCAAAACTCTTATTTAAATTGCCAAAAAAACTGATGATAAATTACAGCAATGCAGACTTCAATGCTTTTTCGGCCTGCAATCACCTATACTATTGATTCTGTTATTATCATTTTTAATTGTTACACTAGATAATAATAGAGTCAATAATATCTTTGCAAATATTTTCTCTCGAATTATTTGCTCCGTATTGAAGTTATATACATCATCATCATCGTTTAACGTCCGCTTTCCATGCTAGCATGGGTTGGACGATTTGACTGAGGACTGGTGAAACCGGATGGCAACACCAGGCTCCAGTCTGATTTGGCAGAGTTTCTACAGCTGGATGCCCTTCCTAACGCCAACCACTCAGAGAGTGTAGTGGGTGCTTTTACGTGTCACCCGCACGAAAACGGCCACGCTCGAAATGGTGTCTTTTATGTGCCACCCGCACAAGCCAGTCCAGGGGCACTGGCAACGATCTCGCTCGAAAATCCTACAGGAGCCAGTCAGGCGGTACTGGCAACGGCCACGCTCAAAATGGTGCATCTCATGTGCCACCCACACAAGAACCAGTCCAGGGGCACTGGCAACGATCTTACTTGGCTTGCCGGGTCTTCTCACGCACAGCACATTTCCAAAGGTCTCGGTCCGTAGTCATCGCCTCGGTGAGGCCCAATGTACGAAGGTCTTGCCTCACCACCTCAGCCCAGGTCTTCCTGGGCCTACCTCTTCCACGGGTTCCCTCAACTGTTAGGGTGTGGCACTTTTTCACGCAGCTATCCTCCTCCATTCTCACCACATGTCCATACCAGCGCAATCATCTCTCTTGCACGCCACAACTGATGCTTCTAATGTTCAGCTTTTCTCTCAAGATACTTACACTCTGACGGGTATTCACATTGACATTACACATCCAACGGAGCATACTGGCTTCATTCCTTGCGAGCTTACGTATGTCCTCAGCAGTTACAGCCCATGTTTCACTGCCATGTAGCATTTTCGTACGCATGCGTCATACAGTCTGCCTTTTACTCTGAGTGAGAGTCCCTTTGTCGCCAGCAGGGGTAAGAGCTCTCTAAACTTTGCCCAGGCTATTCTTATTCTAGCAGCTACACTTTCAGTGCACCCACCCCCACTACTAACTTGGTCGCCCAGATAGCGGAAGCTATCGACTACCTCTAGTTTTTCACCCTGGAATGAGATAGAAGTTGTTTCCTGTTTGTTTGCAGTCTTTATTGCACCTGAACATCTGCCACAAACAAAAACTAACTTGCTAGTTAACCTGCCTTTGATGTTGCTGCACCTCTTATGTGTCCATAGCTTGCACCGGGTACATCTTATAGAGTTACTACCTACTCCTTTTCTACATACTGAGCAGGGCCATCTACCTGAAGGGGTTTGTGTTTTATCTACCTTCCTACTTATTAGGATTTTGGTTTTAGCTAGGTTGACTCTAAGGCCCTTCAATTCTAGACCTTGCTTCCACACCTGAAACTTCTCCTCTAGTTCTGATAGTGACTCCGCAATTAGGGCAAGGTCATCAGCATAGAGGAACTCCCAGGGGCAACCTGTCTTGAACTCCTCTGTGATTGCCTGGAGGACTATGGTAAATAATAGGGGGCTGAGGACGGAACCTTGGTGGACCCCTACCTCTACCCGGAATTCATTGCTGTACTCATTTCCAACCCTCACCTTACTGGCAGCATCTCTGTACATGGCTCGCACAGCTCTCACTAACCATTCTTCTATCCCAAGTTTCCTCATTGACCACCAGATAAGGGATCGGGGGACCCTGTCAAAGGCTTTCTCCATGTCAACGAAAGCCAGGTACAGAGGTTTATCCTTAGCTAGGTATTTCTCCTGCAACTGTCTCACTAGAAATAAGGCATCAGTAGTGCTTTTACCTGGCACGAACCCAAACTGCATCTCATCTAAATTGATTCGCTCCCTAATTAGTTGGGCTATGACCCTCTCTGTAACTTTCATAACCTGATCTAACAGCTTGATGCCTCTGTAATTATTTGTATCTAAAGCGTCCCCTTTACCTTTGTAGCAGTTGACTATGATGCTGCTACACCAGTCATTGGGTATGACTCCTTCGTGTATCACCTGGTTCGTAATACGGGTGACTAGGCTATAGCCAACACTGCCAGATATTTTGAGCATCTCTGCAGTGATTCCTGATGGGCCGGGGGCTTTCCCGGTCTTCATACTCTTAATTGCTTTATCTACCCTGGTACTATCAACTCGGATAGCTGGTCCCTCTATTGGGTCGACATACGGCAGGCTCTCTTTCTCCCATTCATTCTCTTTATTATATATATAAAATTTTATAACAGAAATAATAATAGGAATGAAAGCCAAACTGTCATGAAACACAATAATAGCAACAACAGCAATAATAATAATAATAATGATGATAATAATAATAATAATAATAATAATAATAATAATAATAATAATAATAATAATAATAATAACAATATAGCATATGGCAAACTTAAGATAAAATGAAAGAAATAAACATCTCTTGTATAAATAACAAAAATTTCTATAAAAATAGGCCTAATAATAATACTGAATACTTTATTATCTCGTTTGGTAAACAAATTAGCCCAAATTTTCCGAAATTATTTCATTCAGCGATAAATAATCATTTTCATAAAGTTTGCAAGTATTATAAAATCTCCAGCTTGCACTTGGTAAGAATTGCTTTTTCAAATAGAGAGAACATGGCAGAGATAATAGCAATGCAAAATACGAAAAGATTGAATTATTTCTATGATAAGCAGGTTAACTATAACATAAATATATTACCTAATAGTAATGAAACAAGAGGAGTTAACAAATAAAGATAAAAAGGAAAGCGAACCAAGGGAAATAACTTTTGTAAACACCATCCAAGCATATGAACAGGGAAACAAAAATGCTAAAAAGAGCAGCATAGTAAGAGCAAATATCCAAAATTAAAATACTAACCTAAGACATAGAAACAGTGAAATCAGTAATAATAATAATAATAATAATAGAGACGTTAATAATAACCCAAATAATATATTGGAAAGTGATACTAAAATTGTATGTAAATTAGAAGATAAAAGGGGCAGAAAAAACAAAAGAAATAATCAGGGAAGAAGATAAAAAATTGTGATTGCGCAATAAATAGATTATGTTTCTTTGACTTTAACTGCAAAACAAAAGAAGCAGTATACAGGTGCAGGGTAATCTGAGAAGATCAGGTATATCATGGCATTGGTGCTTGCAAAACATATATAAAAAGAATTGCCAACTACAATAACTCATTTACAGACAGCAAAAAGAGAAATAACACTAGTTTAAGTAAACTAATTTGGTCCTTAAAAGTTAATAAAGTATATAAAATTACCTGGGAAATAATTAGTAGAGCCAAAACATACAGTAGAGGAAGCAAATGATGTGAATTGTGTGAGTGGAAGAAATTTACCAAATTCTTACACCAAAATTCAAATTACTCAGCCATAGAAGTGAGAGTGCCATACATTGTATTCACTAAGCTAAACATACATTTCATAAATTTGAATAATTGCATAATATATAATATTAAAATTAGATTTGAAATCAAGTAGACAATAGCAAGTTGAGAAGGTAATTAAATTAAACTCCTAAATAGATTAATCTTTTTCTAGGGATTACAGAACAATTTGAGAATGAAATTAACGATATCCTTAAATTTTAATAAATGTAATTTAATTATAGAATTAGCAAATTAAATAATAGACTTACAGCTCATTACTAACAATATCAACACTCTCAGAGTGGTTGGCATTAGGAAGGGCATCCAGTTGCCAAATCAGATTGGAGCCTGGTGTAGCCATCTGGTTTCACCAGTCCTCAGTCAAATCGTCCAACCCATGCTAGCATGGAAAGCAGACGTTAAACGACAATGATGATGATGATGATCAACAATAATAATAAGAACAGTTGTGGTAGCAATACTAGGGAGAGGGAGAATAATAATAGTAAATAACATACTTAAGGTAACCTGATACTAAGTGTTAATACTATTACTCACCATTTGAGGATGGTCTATATCTGCAGAATACTAAAATTCCCTGGACAGCTAGTTATTCTGTTTTTAACCAGTAGATTTGAAAAGATCACAATCTAGGCTATTTTTTGAACAATGTCAACACCACATGCATTTCAGCTGGACTTGTATTTAATTTAGATTCTATCTAAAAAAATGCAGTTAATTCCATCCTGAAGAAGTGGCAACTAACTATAAATGCTCATAAAGATGCAGATTTTGCAGTGTGCATTACTTTATTACTGCAGAAACATGTGTAGATGCAGAAACGAAAAGAAGTAATTAACTGCTGAATAAAACTGCATATAAATCTCTATTCTCCTTCATTATATGTATAACCGTTCCTTTATGGGGTTAACATATCCTCTAAATAAATATATAAAGAATCCACTTTTCATCGCAAGTCACAATCCAGTCGAGAAACGGGTCATTCTTGTTGCATAAAAGAAGGGAAGACGACACTTCAAAACAGCGTTTTTTGGTTGTCATTCAATTCGTGTGGCACCCATTTCTCAAGTATTTTTGTTTTTCCAATCTCTTTCAAGTGGTTGGAAATTGCCGTATACGTTACATCTAATTCAAAAGCAAGCTCTCGCAGTTGTGCATGGATTGGCTTCTACTCAGGCTCATAGCTGATTGTTGTCAACATCTGATGGCCGACCACTAAGCTTATCATCTTCAAGACTCTCGTCACCACTATGAAATTTCTTGAACCACCATTGTGCTGTACGTTCATTAGTGGTTCCTAGGCCAAACGAGCTATTTCAGCAGCTTTTCGGCCTAGCTTGAATTGGAATAAAAAAATTGTGTGAGTTTGCTTTTTGTCCATGTTGTATTCAACGTTCCGGAAAAAATGACCTAATTATTCAAAAAGAAAAAGAGTAACACAATTAGATAGAGTGAAAAACGGGCTTTAAAATGATATATAAAGTCAAAGTAATTTAACAAAAATTAATTTGAAAATACATCATTTAAAACCAAAATTAAAAATTCTGCAAGAACTTTCTTGACAACCTAATAGATAGATAGATGGATGGTTAAATATACAGATAGACGGACAGATAGAAGGATAGATAGATATATGGAGAGAAAGACAGATAGACAGGCAGAGAGAGAGAGAGAGAGAGAGAGAGAGATGGATAGATAGATAGGATAGATGGATAGATAAATAGATACATAAACAAACACATAGAAGGATAGATAAATGGTGAAATAGAGAGAGAGATAGATGGCTAGATAGATAGATAGATAGTTAGGTAGATAGATAGATACATGGATGGTATCTACTGGTGGTGTGTGATCTGTGTATAGCTTTGTTGCTGGTTCTGGTTCAAGTATAACTTAACATGTGTGAGCACTTTCGGATCTGTAATCCTTCATCAGACCTTCCATGGTGGTTACTACTGGCATTGGTAAAAGGCTCCAGAGGTAGTAAATGAATTTCCAGCCATCAAGCTAATTCCATTACCCTGTTGTCTCTCTGTACTAAATACAGAAGCAGCTTGTCTAATGTTTTTTTTATTTAAACAGCCTACACAAAGCAACTTTTATAAACTAGTTACTACAACAAAATTCAAGAGTGCATTTTGCACCAAAAGCCAATATGAAAGTTTCTCTCATGGTATCTACTGCAGTATATAGTTTGTTCTAACATCCATGTTTAAGTGGGGATAAATATTACCTCTCAGTATTAATACTGCCTCCATTGCTAATATATATTTCACTAATCTATATTTGTGGGAATAGTTTAAGGAATGTTTCCTTTAAGGTTAATATTCAATCACTGAAACACTTCTACTTTGTAGGGTTGAATCTGATCCTTGGCTTGGAGACTCCAATATCTCTAGTCTTCATGTTTTTCAGTCTTATTCACCTCACCATAATCAAACCCCGTTGAGAAAATTCTTTCTGTTCTTAGCAGAGTTTAACACTCAAGAGAAAAAATAATGGGTTCATGAAAGTACTTTAGTGGATACTAAAAATGCAAACTCATGGAAAAGCAGTTTGATGAAATTTCTAAATATCAAAAGCTATCTCACTATTTTACAATGTCAAGTTTGTCAACATCTACAGATGAAACAATTCAACCGAGAACCAATAAAACCAGTGATAACATACAAACTATGGGAGCTCCTAGTACATTCAGTCCACATGCAGATGATGCTTATAGCGATGAACATGAAAGTATTACAGAACAAGAAGAGAGAGAACAGAAATATGACCCCCAAGCAAATTCAGTTATTTCAGAGATTACAATGACCTCACAAACTAGTTCATACAGAGTTGTTTAATGCAAGAAGTCATAAATACCATGGATAAATTCCTTGATTAACAACAGCAAAAATGATATAGATAGAACAGAAAAAAAACATTACATTAAATAAAGACTTAGGGGATTTTAATGTGCTAGTTGTATGTGATTCATGTCTTGCATCTACACTGGAGATTACAAAGAAAGAAAAGAGAGCCTGCCCAGCAGACAAGAACCTTGGTTTGGAGGCTGACATGCTTGCTTCAGAAGTTTCTTTCTGAGCCTTCTAAAGGATGCAGAGGCATCCCTGAGACAATTTTGAATAATTTCCTCATCCAACATGCAATCACTAGAAATGATGTTGCCTTGAATGTGGCTAGTTGTTGCTGTTGTATTGAGAAAGAGGAGAGGAGGAAAGATGGTGTAGTTTTCTGGATATTATCTGTCAACCCCATTCTTCCAAAAGTTTTATTGCTACTTATTTTCCCATCGAATATTGTCTATGTACAATTTAGATATCTCACCTCAGACCTTGAAAACTTCCTCTATTTTGTTTCTTTAAACTAGGCATAGGCAACATTTATAAGAAAGGTGAGCTGCATGAGACATGGCTCATCATCAAGCAGGTTGCACTATTAAAAACCTGAAAGTAATTTTTTGTCAGATAGCCTTGTGGGTCAGAGCTTGCCCATGACTGCTTTAAACTGTACAAAAACACTGTCGATGAATTTTCCTTTCATGAACAACTCATAACTAAATTTTTTGCAAACTTTTCAAATGCTGGACATCATGATTTCTTATCTCTAATGGCAACAATCCATGTATAGCATTGTTAAAGTTGCATTTCTAAGCTTCTAAAGTCAGAAAATATTTCAGCCTTGCTTAATTGTTGGCCTACATATAATACAGGTGTGACTCATATTAATATACCAATCATATATCTGGATGGTGCTGTTGTTATTCACAGAAGTACCCTTGACAACATTTCATTCAACAGTACACTGCAACTCATACTACAATGGCTTCAATTCCTTTCAAATAGCTGGCTGCATCACCTATACAAGTCTATCCAATACATCTGCCTCTACCTATGCTTCATATCTTTACTTTGTCTCTTCCCTGAACACTGATAGGCAACTTTGTCTAATCCTTTTTACCAAGAATTCATGCCTTCTGAAATAAGCTCCCTGCTCATGTTTTTTCATTGGCATCAAACACCAGAAGTTCATGCAGAACACTTATTATGTTAACCTCATTTAAGGAGGAAGGCTTGTAAAGGTCATTGGATTTTCCTTTTTCTCCTTTGGCTGTATAAAATAGAAATATTTCTCCTCTAAATTATGTTTTATAAATGTATATGTGAATGAATATCAAGTGTGAAATAATTTTTTTCAACATAGTATTTTTCTGTTTTCAGGGTACTTCTATTCAACAGACATTTCTCAAATTTGGCGTGTTGCTGAAAAGCTAGAGACTGGGATTGTTGGTGTCAATGAAAGTTTGTTATCTGCTGCTGAATGTCCATTTGGAGGAGTTAAGGAATCAGGTATTGGACGAGAAGGGGGGAAATTTGGTGTTGATGAGTTTTTAGAAATAAAATATGTGTGTATGGGAGGGCTTTAAATGAAAATATTTATAATATAAAAAATGTCCAAAATAGATTTACAAGTGAAATATTTTTATTTTTATCCATTGAATAGGGATCGGATAGCTCTTGATTGATTCTGATTTACAGGAATTGTTGGAGTAAGTGGATGTGAAACCTGATGCCCATTCTAACATTAACCATTCAACAAAATTGGGCATAATACATATTTTCTTAGCTAAACTGAATTTCATAGAATAATGTTCATTGCTAGCAATCTATACAATTATATATTCTGAAATGAAACACAGATGATTTTTGAATCTTGAAATACATATAATTTATAATTAATATCCTTTTTATTTATTCTGTGTATATGAGAAAATAAATGTACTGACTAAATGATACAGGAAATTTCTGTGATGATTTAACTTTCTATAAAAAATTGGACTTGCATTTTCTACATTGATGTTTATCATTTTACTTGATAATGTTAAAGATGCTAATATATTATAAATATAGATATATTGAGAAAATATGGCTTTTTTTTTTATTTGAAATATATTCTCTATAACACTGATCTGATTTGGGTGCAAGGCTTATATTTGTTTTAAGTTTATATTTCATTAGCTCCCGAGAAATAAAAGGCAAAGTTGGCCCTAGTAGGATTTTAACTTGGACATTTTAGAAATAAAAGTTCAACTACTTTAATTTATTTAGTTTCCTGTCTGTTGATTCAATTATAGCAACTATTTTAAGTGTTTTTGTAATATTAGCAAGTTACAAACAAGTCAATGGAGCATTATACTTTGCTCTTTTCCAATTTGTTAAGGTTGCTAAAAACAAACAAAAAAACCATCCAATTTTAGCACATCATCAAGTGATTACACTTAATGACAAATTTTCATTCCACAAATTTAAAACAGACTTATTGAATCAAAACTTTTCACTTCCAAAATACATTTAAATATATTGCTTTTTATAAATTACAAGCAGACAGTTTAGATTCTTTGTCATAGGATGACAAGAGGATTAGGTATAGTTGATATCAGTTTAGTAAAAATTAATAACCTTGTTTTGTAAAGTTTAAATGTTTGCATTCCAAGTAGAATACATACAGCTTACACATAAGTCATGAGTTGTTTATCAACAGTAGAGGAATTATGCAATTCTTTTCTAGAAAATGAACAACATGTGTGTTTTAATGTTGATAATTGAATACCATTTGTGAATATGTTCAAAGTGAAGATTGTTGGTTGTGAATCAGAGTAACAGATCTCTCACTATCTCTTTATGAAATATGTAAATACATATCTACATCTTAGCTCTAAGTGCGCTGGTAAATGATAGGCTAAAGACTGAATACCCAGTTGAGTCTAGCATCAACCATAACAATGTTTCTGAATTTTTTTCTTCATAGTAATCAATATGGTGTATTGATTTTATTTACTGTATTTTTCAAATGAACATATATTGTTGATTCAGTTACATCTACTAACCTAAATGTTTCTGTAATTTTATTAACTATTGTTTTACTGAGACATTAAAACCTGTCCAATTGTTTGATGGGATAGAAGCACTAATCTGTTGTTATATTTTCTATTTTGCTACTTATGAAACTTTTTCAGGGTAGATTTATATTTTATTTGACTGGTAAATATCTTTTTCTTTTGTTATATGTCTAGCAATAAAACCATAGTGACAAAACTTTGTATTTCAATGATAATTATTTTTAAAGACATTAATGTTATTTTTTTCTTTGATTAAAACTATTCTGATGGAAAAACTCAAAAGCTGTTTGTTAATTTGCATTATTACTACAATTAGTGGTAAGCCATCTGACTACAGAAAATCTAATTAAAGGAAATACCAAACTTCCAAATTTATCAAGAAAATTATTACAAATCAAATCAAATTCTAATTTTAAGGGATGCATTAATATTGGCCATATATGACAACTTTTTACAACTTGTAAAAGAAAAATCAAAAGAACAAAAACAAATGAAAACTTTTAATTGTTTACTTAATTAATAACTGTTGGATTGTCAAATGTTAAGCTATTAAGTTTTTCTGTTGTAAAACAAAATATCTTTGTTACTTAGTTATTCATGCCAAAAGATAGATAATATTACATTATTGATATTTTTCTCTTTATATTCTGAGCTCAATTCCTGCTGAGATTGACTTGACCTTTTATTGCTCTGATGATAAAAACGATCAAGTTAAGTACTGGGGTTAAATTCATTATTTACATTCATTCCTCCAAAATGTTAAACTGTGTAATAATGTTAAAAATTGTTATATGTGTCAAATTATCATGAATCAAGTACAATAAAATCAGGAATCATAGGAAATTGGTGGTTGTCTGCATTGGGAAAATTTAATCCTTAAAAATTCATTGAAGGAAAATTTCAATGAGTTGATTACTCAACAATTCAGACACTTGTCTTTCTTTAGAGAGACTATTGTGGCTTTATCAGTTTAGTTACATAAATGCAGACGAGAAGCTGAAAGAAGCGGTGGAGTGATATGGAGAGAAAGATTTGGGGAGAGAGGAGGGAAAAGACAGTGTTAATACTTTTTCAGATCAGTATAGTGAGAAGAGTGAAGGTGCAATGGTCTAGTGGTTAGGGTAGCAGACTTGTAGTCGGAGGATCGCGGTTTCGATTTCCAGACCGGGCGTTGTGACTGTTTATTGAGCGAAAACACCTAAAGCTCCACAAGGCTCCGGCAGGGGATGGTGGCGAACCCTGCTGTACTCTTTCACCACAACTTTCTCTCACTCTTACTTCCTGTTTCTGTTGTGCCTGTAATTCAAAGGGCCAGCCTTGTCACACTGTGTCACGCTGAATATCCCCGAGAACTACGTTAAGGGTATACGTGTCTGTGGAGTGCTCAGCCATTTGCATGTTAATTTCACGAGCAGGCTGTTCCGTTGATCGGATCAACTGGAACCCTCGATGTTGTAAGCGACGGAGTGCCAACAACATAGTGAGAAGACAATGTCGCAGAATATAGTGTAATAAAGTAATATCTGAAATCTGAAGGAACTGGTTGTGCTCTATGATCAAGTTATAGCTATTAAGACACATAGAAACAAAATAACACATAACTTTAAATTGTGACTGCCTGTGAAACAGATAAGTGCAGTTGTGTGTGTGAAAACTGAAAACTGAAAACTGGAGCCATGAAAACTAACTGAAAACTGGAGCCATGAATTAGTAAATTGTTAAAAACAAATCAATAAGGTTTAACACATTTTAAAACTTGAAATTAACCTGCAAAAATAACCTTTAGTTAATTAACATTTGTTTTTGGATGTATTCTTTGTAGTAACAGCAAGTTGTGATAAACAATAATCAGCCAACATAAAAGAGCTCCTCTTTCCTTGGTACCAAGTTTCTATATTCAGAATGTCCTGGTGAAACCTCTTGCCATGCTCATCATTGAGAGCCCCAACATTTGCAGAGAAAGAGCCCAAGAGAGAGTTCAAGAAGCAAATTTTTAGGCTCATATTGCATCCCAAGGCCTTGTATGATGTCTGTAGCTCTTTCATAATGCCAGAATAGTTCTCTGCTCTGTGATTCCCCCAAAACTCTTTGCAAAATTCCTTAAATGACAGCTATGCAGCTTTTACAACATCATTGAGCTCTTCGTCAAACTTTTGGTCTCTCATCAGCTCCCTAATCTGTGGACTAACAAAAATACCTTTCTTGATTTTTACATCACTTACTCATGGAAATTTAGTTTTCAAATTGTTGTGTGGACACGCCCAGTCGATAAGTAGGCTAGTCCAATACGTATAAATAGCTAGACGAAAAGCGTAGAGGAGAGCAGAAGAGCGGGAGAGCAAGACGGAGCCGTCAGTAGTTTATGTTGAATTGTTGCCATTGTAAATTGAATTGTTTGAATTGTTGCCATTGTTGAATTGCTAATTGTTGCTTTGTTTCCCCTTGTGGGAAAATGGAGAAGGAACAGGAGGTAGGCTCAGGTTATGCAGCCACAACGGGCAAAGGAGTAGTCACTACGTTTGTGTAACAGATATTTTGGTTGGATTATATAGTCATTGGTGTTACATTACATTCTATATTCTGTAACTGTCACAATATACTTTTCTAGGCCTGAAAGTTTTGTGGGGAGGGTACCAGTTGATTAGATCGACCTCAGTACACAACTGGTACTTAATTTATTGACCCCAAAAAGACGAAAGGCAAAGTCGACCTCGGTAGAATTTGAATTCAGAACATAAAGACAGACTGTCATAATATACAAACATTTCTCATGGCACTAGTACACTATTTACAGATGCTTACATTTTTTATATTTTTCGTGAATTTTTCACAGGTCCAGCTAGTTATTATTATTATTATTATTATTATTATTATTATTATTATTTTTTAATTTTTTATTAATATTATTTTTATTATTATTATTATTAAGTCAATATGAAGAGCACGATGTCATTGCAATAAATATTTTATTGGTTTGAATGATATTTTGACAGTCTGGTTATTTATGAGTAAGTGACAATGAGCTGGAAAATATAATAATAATAATAATAATAGTGATGATAATAATAATAAATGCTCTGATGCAGTACCAGGCAGTGGCTCTCATGGTTTCTGATGTTAACAGATTGGAAGTGTTATCAGGTACATTGTTTTGTCTTGGTACAAAAGATGGGCTGCAGCAAATATTCTACTCAATACTACAGATTTGCTTGTCAGTTGTTTGACCTTAACTAGTTGAGCATGTCCCTTAGTAGCCGACGATATGTACATCTCTGATCACGAGCAGAAGTAGTACGGGAACATCATAGTCATGTGTTGAAAGAAATTCTTTGAGGTTTGAATAGTTCACATCTGGAAACATGGGTCTTTCGTTCAACATCCTTAACCCTTATTCAGAGTATAACCTCCACCTCACGCATTACATCATTGAGAGGGTAGAAAAGGATCCTGGCATAGATGGAGCCCTGATTAATTTGGATCAGTTAAAAGCTTTTGATAGGATCGATCACCAGTACTTGGAGGCACCAATGCTTCAGAGGCTGAATCGCTACAATGCACAGCGATATCTGTTCGCTTGTCAAAGTGAATGGCTACCTGTCGGAATCGTTTAGCATCGCACGTTCGGTCTGTTAGGGATGCCTACTCTCACCTCTTCTGTATGTGCTGGCTCTCGAGCTATTGCTACGATAGCTGGATGTTTCGAGGGGCATCTCGGGTGAATTAGAATGCAGTAGGTTCGTGTCGGCTTTTGCGAACGATGTCACTGTAATAGTGTCGGTCATCTTGAAAATCGAGGTGATTGGCACTACCTCAAGAAAGTACGATGCGATGACAGGAACAAAAATAAGCCAGAAGTCAGTGGACCAGTAGCTCGGTACCTGGAGAGGCAGGTCCATACCAACCGACTACGTCGTAGGGTGGTGGGCGGAAGGACCGGTTAAATTGCTCGGGTTCTGGTTTGGTCCGGACATCCAGGTGAATAAGTACTGGGTGGGGGGAGTGATGAACAGGGTGACCAGTCTCACCCAGAAATGGACAGAGAGGAAGCTGTCTCTGAAAGGTCGGACGGAGGTGGTGAATGCTTACATCGCTTCTGTAATCTACTACCGCCTGACCGTCGCCCCTCGCCTTACTTCGTGGCTGATCAAGCTGGAACACTTACTCTTCCACTTTCAGTGGAATTGACGTTTTCCGCTCGTCAGACGGTCCATCTGTTGTCAGTAGTCGCTGAGTGGAGGACTGGGCATGCCGTGGCTGTTGACGTACAGACATGTGATGAGGCTACGACATCTCCAGCGTTTCCATAACGGTGAGCAGGTGTAGTCGTCGGACAGGATTTTTTGCAGCTCGTCTCATTGACGGATATACAGTCCTGGTTAATCTTTGCTCCTGTTACCGCATCGTACTCAATTAGGGTAGAGCTAATCACCCTGATTTCCTAGATGTCTGACAATGCGGTCGATGGAAGTTCTACATTGAAATTCTATAGTGGTGGGCAAGAGCAACGACGTCCTCGAAGAAGTTCTGGACGTCGATAAAGATCAATTAATTGGGCTTTTCTGAAAACTTTCGGGCCGGGGTTTATGGATAATTTCCAGAAATCCCTGGCTTGGCAGTGCTACTGGGGAGCTCTGCGTTTCGAAGTTTTGTCAGACGGACCTGTCCGGGATGTGCACAGGACAATGAAACCGTTCTGCGTGCACTCGTCCAGTGTCCGAGCATTGCTGGCGTGTAGGGCCTTGTAGAACAGTTGTCGATGCGTTGTCAGCCGTGTCCATTTTGAGGATCGCTCTGCCGCTTGTTTTTGGCCGTGAAGGGCAGACAGTTTCCCTGTCTGGAGGCTATGGTGGAAGAGGTAGTGAAATGGACGAGGTGGAAAGGACTGAAGACTGGTACTTTCCTCTTCGACCAGGCCATCATCGATTTTTTCATGTTCCACTTGAAACGGAAAGTGAGAGTGGAGATGGAAGTGCTGTTCCACCAGTATTTTTGTTGAAAGGTGGATGAATTTGGCGAGGATGGCCCGTGTGAACGTACGCCTCGAGGCCGGATGGGAAGAGGAAAAGAGAGGTTCCTGTCTGATGTGACCTTGGGGGTCGGGGTGAACAGAATGTGTAGGATTCCTTGGTTGGATCTGGGTGGAACTCCCCCTTTTGATTAAATTTTGTTGTCATTATTTTCATTGTATACAGGTGTTTTTGTGCTAATCACCACCTGTCCTCCGGAATTTCAGGCCTTGTGCCTTTAGTAGAAAGGATTCTTCTTCTTCTTCTTCTTCTTCTTCTTCTTCTTCTTCTTCTTCTTCTTCTTCTTCTTCTTCTTCTTCTTCTCTCCGCTTTAGCAAAGGCAGAGGTACTGTTTTCAGTTGTGTTTGTTTGTTTGTTTGTCCGTGGACAAGATATCTCAAGAACTGCTGGATGGATTCGGATGAAACTTTCAGGGATGTTTGGCCTCGTGACTGGCATGAACTGATTAGATTTTGGGATCGATCTGGTACCGGACAAGGATTCTGGATTATTTTTTTTACTTAATTTTTGAGAGCGATCGGTTTTATTTTTAGTATTCTCGTTTGCGAGAGCAGTCGAGTGTATTTCAGATATTCTCTGTCTGGCATGCTCTCTTTGTATTTCATTTTTGATCTTTTCTCCTATTACGTGCTTCATCACCTGTTCTTTTATTATACCATCTGGGAATGTGTACAGAAAGCTTCTCAGTGGCTAGTGATCAATAAAGTACATGATGATATCTTACCCAACCAGTTTGGTGTTAGTGTCAGATATGTTTGTAAGGCCGCAGCATATGTTGTCCTATGTTTTTTTAAAATCAAATTGTATGTCGATCCGAATGTAATGTTAAAAAGAGTGATAAAAAGAACTTTTGGTTTTGGGAGAGGCCTTCGGATTGTTCTTTTGAAAAACAATTGAAAAAGTGATATCTGCTCTAATACTGTTCTCAGAGATTATGTACCATTGGGCGATGTTTCCACAACTCCCAGTATTCTGTCAAGTGACAAGTTTCATGATTGTAGGAAATGACATCATATCAAGCCGTCTACCGGTATGTGATATTTTTTGGAATCCTCTATTCGCCATGACCATAGATAACATTGTTTAAGAAGTTTCATCGGAATTGAGCATCTCGTACTTAATGCGCCATTGGATGGAATGCTGATGATCTGGATCGAGTGGTTAAAATTTTCAGTTCATTTAGATTTTAAATGACGCGAAATGCGAATTGTTAACAGCTAAATAGACGTTATTTCAATCCAATTTTCTGTCAATTCATTTTCCAAAGCTAATTAATTGTATTTTACTCAGAGACTCTATTGCACTATTTTTCACCTGAAAAGCAAGCAAATTTAGAGCAGCTGAATAATTTCAAAAGACTTGGAACCCTACTCAACTTTGCGTCTGCATTTCTTTCGAGTATGTTATTACCTTTGTGGAGGCGCAATGGCCCAGTGGTTAGGGCAGCGGACTCGCGGTCAAAGGATCGTGGTTTCGATTCCAAGACCGGGCGTTGTGTGTGTTTATTGAGCGAAAATACCTAAAAGCTTCACGAGGCTCCTGCAGGGGGTGGTGGCGACTCCAGTTGTACTCTTTCGCCCCAACTTTCTCTCACTCTTTCTTTCTGTTTCTTGAGTAACGTTGCGATGGATTGGCGTCCCGTCCAGCTGGGGGGGGGGGGGGAACACATACGCCATAGAAACCGGGAAACCGGGCCCATGAGCCTGGCTAGGCTTGAAAAGGGCGCATAAAAAATAATGTTATTACCTTTAAGCTGAGTGTACAATCTGAAAGATTTTGATTGCATCATTCAAGATTCCCTATTAGCAATTTGTAGCACAAAACTTACGGATGTTTACTAGTCCCAAGCAAGCTGTCGCATTTATTTCGTGGGCATGGGAACTAAAAAAGCGCCTGACTTCGCTTCTTAACCTTTTAAGCATCAGTTCTACCTACGATTGTTTCGATGCCCTCTCCTTTAGTTGCTCTGCAAATATCAAGGGATCCAGACGCAGCTATTCATTTGTGATCTCATGATCTTCCCAATCTGAAAAAGAAGAATTCTCAGACTGATTGGTAAATATTCTCTGACTCAATTATATAGATCAATGGGATAGAAGTCACCCTTTTATTGTCAAATTCATGTGAGAATGAGTGCATGCATTTCCTAGTACTTGTTTGGAGAATTTGCTTTACAATGAGGACCTGTACATTTGTTTGGTCCACTGAAACTAACATAAGAGTTTCACTGTACCTTGTAAAACAGCAACAAGAGAGGTAAGCCCTGTTCATTGTGCAACAGCATGAGTCAAGTGAATTCCATCAAAAATCATAACAAACGTTATGATTTACATGGAAGGTGGGACGTGTAGAGATTCCCATTTGGTGTACACAGCAGAATGCACGGTTTGATTTATGTTGGTTGCACAACAGAACAATTAAACAAAAGATTCAATGGGCACAGATTCGACGTCAGGCACAATAACAGTAGTTCGACAGAACTTGCCGAACATTTTACATCAAACGGCTGCAATTTTGAAAAAGACTTGAAAGTGCATATTCTCAGAAAATATTCTGAATCTACTACACTTTCAATACTCAAAATGTATGGGGAGAAATATGTTTGTGAGTTATTGACATCACGCCCTGGAGGAATGAATAAAATGACATGACAATTTCATCATATTTACACAAAACTGTTTGATTAAATATTCTTCTTTTTCCTTTTCTTTTTTCTTTTCTTTTTTCTCCTTTTTTTCTTTCTTTTTGCCTGTTGTAAACTAGAAAATTGAAGACTGATGATGTCATTCCATCAATGTGGGAACGCTGGTTGCCCTCGTTCATGTTTTTGTTTTGAATTTCTATAATTTTGAATTTCTATGTATCACTTTTCATTTAAAACTCGACAAAGACAGGCTAGCTGTCAAAATATCGTTCAATCAATAAAATATTTATAGCAATCGCATAGCACTCTTCGTATTGTCTATTATTATTATTATTATTATTATTATTATTATTATTATTATTATTGTTATTGTTGTTGTTGTTGTTGTTGTTGTTGCATTCTGTATATCGTACTTAACATGGATATATTGTAAGAAAATACTGTGGGAATTGTCTTGAGAAAACATTTCGTAAAAACGTTTATTACTAAAAAGCACAGAAATATCAGTCGTAGACGGAAAGCACTCTCCAATCTTTACGCGTAGTAACATAAGAGATCTATTCCCCAGTTGATCTGACTTTACAAAAGCCTTATTTGTTTTTACTTGTAGTGGGGAGGAATAAAGATGTTGGAAAAAGTTACTGGAGTTGTCTCTATTAGTTCAGAGATGCTGGGAGTGAATACAATAGGACAATAATTGGCAGGGTCAAATGTGTTGCGCTTCATGGGAATGAGACACATTTGTATTTACAAAGATCATGATACATCCCAATGGATATATCCCACTATATGATATATCCCGATAGAGAAAAAGTGAAATCGAAGCGCTTAGTGAAGATAAGAGTGAGCTCTAGCGCGCGTTGTTTGGAAGGAAAATTATCATACCAGAAGCCTTGCTGACGTGCAACGACTGTAGGTGTTTTCGCACTTGACGTGATTATATAGATGGAAAGGAGACTTTCTCTGCGTGAGTACTTTTTTTCAGAAACATCATAGTTTAGAAGAGAAAAAGAGGATTCTTCAAAGTTCGAAGAGATTCTTTTAGAAAGAGACGATAAGGGTCAGCTGCAGTTTGGAAAACAAGAGTACTTAAGGTGTATAATTGCAAGGCGAAAGCGAAAAGGGAAGTCGCGGTTTCGCCTCGGAGGAGGCTAGAGGTTGTGTAAAAGTTTAAGGAAAAGGAATCTACGGTTTCATCTCACAGCGGGAGTGAGATGGCCGTCTCATTTGCATTATAAATTATTCATTTCACATTCATCCTTCATATGTTTTATGTTCCCGCATGTCTTTGTATGTCCCCTCTGTAATTAGGTCTTGTGCCTGTAATAAAGATTTCATCTTAGGATGCCTCCGTGCATCTTAGGATGCACGGAGGCATCCTAAAAGATTTCGTTGAACGACTGGAAGAAATTGAACTGCTAGGTAAAATTTGGTTTGAAGAAAGTGTAGGATGTAGAAGTACATGTCTGCAAAAATGTTTTCAGTCATCCGCATACGATTCACCCGATCAGGAGTGAATTACACGAGTTGCAGGGATAGTTAGTATAGAACTGGTGGAGTTTTTATTAGTCAGATGATTTGAAGTGTAATAGGGTTCAAGAGTGGTGGAAGTTGCGTCTTCTGTGGGCGTGGAGGAAATTAGTAATAATGGTACACCCCACCCACGTGACGAGTGGAATGGGGGTCGTACAGTGCCAGGTAGAAACATCCTATCGACGACTTCGGAATATAACAATATCTGTCAGAGCGACAACCGTCGTACGAATACAGATACAACAGTGGCAAAAGACCGCTCTATAATAGTAATGTGTAGTCGAGATAAGGCAGTAGTTGGACAACCCGCAAAATTAAAGAATATAACGGCTTGATAAAGGTTGTATTTAGACATAACAGCAGGAAATGCAATTAATTTCTCTCTGATAATTCCATGACCTTACTGATATCTTATGTCAGAAATACAGGCCTGTGTTATTTAACATCGGTTTAGTTCTATTATCAATAAAACATGAAAGCTTTCAAATTTTGTATCTTAACCGCTTTCAAGAATTGGTTTGAGTGTTTAGTATGCTTCGAGGGCTCACTACAAAGTTTCAACTTCTTTTGAGAAATTGCAGCTAGCATATCGGTTATTTTTCTAGACTTCAAATGACTACCAGTTTCTTCTTCATCGAATGTCACCCGAACTTCAAAGCCATAATAATTGTAATAAAATAAACGAATGCGTCCTTTTAAAGCCTAGCCAGGCTTATGGGCCCGGTTTCCTGGTTTCAATGGCGTATGTGTTCCCCGGCTGGACGGGACGCCAGTCCATCGCAGCGTTACTCATTTTTGCCAGCTGAGCGAACTGAAGCAACGTGAAATGAAGTGTTTTGCTCAAGAACACAACGCGTCGCCTGGTCTAGGAATCGAAACCACAATCTTACGATCATGGTGCTGCTACCCTAACCACTAGGCCACGCGTCTCCACTAATAATTGTAATACCTCTTGCAATTTTTGAATAAATATTTATCCTGGTATTCTTTGTGTTACATAAATAGTATTGATTTCACTTTCATCGTCTAAGACATATTTACACTTTGGTTCGATGTGTTTATGGTGATACAGTTATAAATTTTGCTCTGAGCAGGATATTCCTCTACTTTCACGATGTGTTTTGCATCACAAACTGTGCACATTCGAACCAGATTAACTTCCATTAGTTTTGGGTTTGTCGCAGTCTCTGAGATTTATTCAAACATAGTTTCCTTACAGTTTCCTTATTATTGTTTAATATCTAAATATGTGTGCGTGAAATTTTATTGGAATATAACACGTATGTATATGATACATACAAAACCATATTAAAAATATAAATCCAAATCCGGGAGAAAAAAGAATGGAAAATGAGAAACAAGGTCAGAAAAAGAAAGAAAAAAAAGGAAAAAACAACAATTCAATACCAAGTGCTTCAGTTGCTCGCACACCACAAGGTTCAACGGAACCTACTGAAGCAAGCCAACATGCTCACGGCATTATCATGGTCGATGGCGAGGCTCAGGCGTTGGAACAGGTATCACATCACAGGCATCACCTCACAGGTATCACCTCACATGCATCACCTCACACCTCGGTAAGGCGAACCGCCAACGATGGCAAGAACTTCGCTGTTAGCGGCCCAGCCACTCCAAACGTCTCAAACGCCTCAGGCTGGAAGAAATAGTTCACTGACAGGTCCCAATAATTAAGGATTTTGTTCCGTTCGGTTACAGAAATAGTGACTCTCCCACATACCGCAACATCCAGGATATGGGAGGGAGCAAAGGAATCACAAACTGTGGCGTCTTAGATGAGGTACCTACCTCTTACCCAGGGACGAAGGATAAGACCAACTGGTCTCTTCCCATACTTTCTGGAGAATCCCACCGGATCCAGAACTGAGGAGATGTTAACCCGAGCCAGGGCCCGCTTAATGATTAAGTTTAGCTCGGTGTGACGAGCGAAACAACGAGTATTTTGGCGGCAAGACAGACCGTGAAGACCAGTGGAGTCGAGAGGCCTACCACAGCGACATCTCAGTCCTCCACAGACGTCGGCTCCCACTATGAGTACGATGGAGATGTGGAGTTTACCTAGACTGAGTAGATCACCAATGTTGGCCACAGTCAGGGCATCAAACCAGTCCTCCGAGAATTTTGCACTGGCAGGAAGTATGCGACACCTTAAAAATTGATCAGATTGATCAAGGAAAAAGTTGAAAGTGGCACCTGAGCTCAGATTGTCCCATTCTCTGTTTCTATCTATCCTCCACTGGAACCCAGCTCTCTCTATTGTGATAGAGCTACATCCATCTCCCTATTGGAACTAGTACATGTTGGAGAGGAGAATGTGTTTCCTACCAAAGGGAGTAAGCGTGGATGGAGAAAAGAAAACAAGGAAGAGATAGAGATGAGCACTTGTGCAAACCTAAACTCTCAAATCGTTTGGGCAAAGCAGCTTGGTCGCGAGACTCTGGAGAGAGTCTGACATTGACCATGACTCGAGTTTCCTTAAGATTTAGGTCGTCAAAGCATTGGAGAGACGACGAGAATCTATAGGAGGGACTAATTCTGAGAAAATACAATAATTTAGGAATCGACAAGTAATCCGTAAGTATTAAAAATACTTGGTGAAGTTCGATTACCTCAGGTTTGCACACACACACACACACACACACACACACACACACACACACACACACACACACACACACACACACACACACACACACGCTCGCACACACACACACACACACACACACACACACGCTCGCACACAACATTCATTTTAACATTTTACTCACATCTATATACATAAATGCGTAATGGTGTCTGTCTGTGTTTCGACTTACTCTAACTTCTCCCACACCGTCCAACCGATTTTAATGATTTTTGGCACATAGGTAGATCACATGCCTTCAAGTTCAAATAAGGCCGGAATTTTTCGAAAACTTGATAATGCTCATATGGCATCGATTTTTGTGAGCTTAATCGGGCGTTTGATGGAAATTCTCATAACGATGTTATTTTTCCTGCAGCTTTGGCATTTTTTGTCCGATTTTGATGAAAATCGATCTGTGAGCGAGGCTCATGGCAGTGAGTTGATATCAGTATATGACATTGACAAAAATCGATAATTGTACCTAGCAGTGGTTTTATAAAATCGGTAAATTTTGTGGTGGGGGAGACAGTAAAGATGTTTATTTAATTCAAAAGGGCTTGAAAGTCAATGGGATATTTTCATGTAAATGGTCACACGGATTCTATTTCATGACATAACTTTAACACCTCAGATTTTGCTGAGATTGGACAAGCTGATCAATTTTGTACAGAGGGTGGCATCAAAGCGAAAGAAACAAACAAACATCACTCTCAATGGATCGAGGTGCACCCACTTCTCCACCAAAATACTTAGATTATAATTTACACAGAACCCCCCCAAAAAGCGGTGGCCGCTCTATACTATGGCATACCCCCTCCCATTCTCACTTAACACTAAGAACTTAGCTAAATCTTTCTTCAAAATACTGGACTCTAACTTCCCCCGTTAACATAAATACCATTCTATATTTAACAGATCCACTTTGAAATTGTCTTATTCTACCACGCCTAGCTTCGAATCTATTATAGCAACTTCTAATAAGCATAAACTCTCACTCTATCATCAAAACTCACACAACTATAACTATGGTAACACTAGCACTCAGCGCACACATATACCCAACATAGACATTCACACACGTACATCTAGCACTGATACTCGTACACTTGAACACGACCATAATATATCCCAGCCCACTAGTATACCCAGAAATAATACCACTATATCTTCTAATAATAACAATAGCGGTAATAATAACTATAACAGTAATGATTGCATTGATCTAGATTCCTCTGCATCCTCATATAACCTATCCTCCAATAATATCACTTCATCCACCGCAGAACACAACCCAGACAATCTGCCCGCTACAAACACATTGCGTAAAATGCAACGTAATATACAAATGCACCGTCGCCAATCTGCTACATAACTCTACAGCTACATACATAGGTTCAACTAAAAATTTCAAGCAACGTTATGCAGCTCACCTTCACTCTTTTAGATATGACAAGCACAGCAAATCTACAACACTAGCCAACCACATACACCACCTCAAAACACCCAGTATACTTTAACATGGTCCATTCTGGACTCAGAAATCCCATACCAATGCCAGCGCTCTAATTGCAAATTTTGCTTGAAGGAGGCGTTCCATATTTTAAAATACAATTCTCCCACACTACTTAATAGGTATAATGAAGCACTTGGCAACTGTAATCACCGTTTCTCCCATACATTCAAATTTTATCACAGACACAAATGCACAAATGACCACACAACATACTCCCACAACCCCCATAGATAACCCTAACCAACTCGATCCACGCCTGTAATTATATGTATAAGTACATATGTTCCTTTGTTAGTTAGCTATTAGGTTCCCCTACTACCATCCTTGAAATAATTTTCAGCTCTATTTATAGAATATTAATACTACTACCTTTCTCTCTTATTATACATTTTTTCCTTTTTATTATTTTTTTTCGAACCCCACCAACACCATCACCCCCTACCGGTTCCTTCCTATCATGACACTGTACACAACTGTAACTGCCTCCCTTTACTACTCCACTTTATCTCTTCACACTCCCTTTCTCCACCTATCCATTTCTTTACAAAACTTATACTTATACCTCTATCTTCTTCCCTTTGCTCTCTTGCTTCTTTTTCATCTATTTATAGCCTACTGCTTGAACTATTACCTTCATTTCTCCCTTAGATATTTCCTTCTCCTTCCTTCCTGTCTTATGGCTTGACCTCACAATTCTACACACATCTTCCACTCACTTCGGACTGTCCTTTAAGTAAACAACGCACAGAGTTAACTGGATACGAAATGATATATATCCACCAAAGCAACTATAATTATCACTGGAGAATACACACACAGATTCTATACATGGATATTTACTGTTGGAATGGAACTATACTCCAAGTACTTTTTCTTCATTGTTTTTTCTTCTCCGCATCGCTCTCATTTCTTTCTGCAAATCTACTCATACTGATGTAATAATCTCTATTTTCTACTATTACCGTCTCCGATGAAGGGAGACACTGAATTTTCTCTGAAACAGCTGTAAGACATTCTATATAAAATATAAATTCTACTTATGCCATTGGTCTCTTTATCTCATTCTTATATATATATATATATATATTGTAGTTTGATTTACGATCATAAGAATTAATAATTTAATTACAAATGTCGTTGGATACTGATTTCTTCGTTCGACGATCACTTGATGATGCTTGTCCAAGACGAAAATTCGGACACCTCATGAAATAAATATAAAGTGAATATAACAGATTTCGTGTGTTTATTTTTTAGGCCAAAGTAACTGTTACACTTCATGCTGTTTAGAAAATAAAAGCAGCTCGATTCTAGGTACGCCACGGTGAGAAAAGAAATTCTTTCGTGCATATGTATGTGTACGAAAGGATTTTCACTTACAGTACCGTAACTAGAAAGTGACTGAATAAAGCAGATTTTCCGCTTTTTTAAAAAAATAATATCATTGCGTTATGTTCTCTAGCTAACGTCTTTTGTGTTACATTATATATTCTTGCCTTTATTCTTGGCTAAATTCAACGAAGTAAATTTATACTTGTTTATGTAATATGCGCTTATCTGCAACTCATTCGAAACTTTGTTGAACTCATTATCAACATATAAGTTAAGAGTTATCTTTTCCAGGTGCTTTTTAATCATAGTTCACAAATCCCCGAACACCTGTTGAAAATGAACATTTTCTTTTTACACTTCATTATATATAATACGCTTATCACTGATAGATTTTAACTCTAGTTATTTGTATTCCAAGTATGTCTGGCATTTTGATTTTCCTTACCATATCCCTGGCGATATGCTATGCGCCCATATTGGTATGTATTCTTTTAAAAATTTCGTTATCTTTGATGAACGCTAATGACATAATCTATCATTGGAGCATATAATTTCTCTGTAAGTTTCAGCATCCTAATATTCAGTTTAGCTTAATTTTGCTAACTATGAATGCATAAACGTCAACTTTGATAAATCGGTGGCCTGTTACTATGCAAGAAATTCATGTATGTATGTATGTCATTGTTCAATTTTATTTCAAGATTTCTTGCCAATAGAGAAAGCGTCGGTTTCTAACTTAGATCCTAGGCTCCTTCATTGAAATTTCAACATCAACAACACGGTATGTACGTACGTACGTACGTACGTACGTATGTATGTATGTATGTATGTATGTATGTATGTATGTATGTGTGTGCGTGCGTGTGTGTATGCATGTATGTGTATGTGCAGATTTGTATGTATATGTATGTGCAGTTTTGCATTATGCATGCATTCTCATGCATATAGTTGCATATCTAGACATGATAAACTTATGGTAAGTTTTGCAGATTTTTACAGTTCCAGTGATGAATTGGATTCGTATACTTCGAATTAGCTTTCTCCTTTCTGATTTTGAGAAGCCTAACTTCTCAAGATTGGTATTCAGGCAAGTGTTGTAGGAATTTCAGTTATATTGGTGATTCCACTGTTCGTCTTTACATAATACTGTGAGTTCCTATACAGATATTTAAAGATGTTGATATATTTGCTCGGGACCCCATAGACTCTCAAAATATTCCAGAGAGTACCTCAGATAACACTGTCAAATACTTTCTTAAAGTTGATGAAATTAGTAAGCAATTTCACTGTATGTTCTCTGCTTTGCTCGATTATATGCCGCAATTCAAGATCTGTTCCACACAGAACCTGCCACTCCGAAAACCTGCCTGCTCCTTTCTCAACGCAATATCAATCTCTTTAATCTCTTCAGTAGAACAAAGCATAGAACGTTACTAGGTACAGATAATAATGTAATGTCACGCCATTTGTTGTTGTCTGCCAGACTACCTTTTTATGCCTCCACTCATCTGGTAGTCTTCCTGCTGACGAAGTTGAACAAATGTGTCAGATATTGTACAACTGTTTCCTCACCATGCTTCAACAGTTCGGCAGGTATCTCATCCATGCCTTGCTGTTTTATTGTTCTCCACACTACGTATTCACTTCTTCAGTCATGTTAATCACTTGATTCATGATTGCTTTGTTACCCACTTCAAATGTAGTTGCTAGAATTGGCTGATTGAAAACTTCAGGAAAATGTTTTTCCAGCGCGTTGCTTGTTCCTCAGCCTTCATCGGTACTCTGGAACCACTCCTCACACTTGTTAACTCACATGCGATCATATACAGCGTTCGTGAGTCATTTCTATTTGCAACTTCTTGAGCTTCCACATCTTTCTTTTTTAGCCACTGCTGCTTCTCTTTTCTACACGTTTTCTTCACTTCCCGATCAATACTCCGATGGCTTTCACCAAAGCCGGTCCGAAGCCCGATTGAAAAAACAATGAGGCCGAACTAAGATATTCCTTCCTACATACATACATATATACATACATACATATACACACCGTCTAAGAATTCATAAGTAAGAAAAAGTATGCATTTGTTCATTTGACAGAGTAGGCATATTAATCGAAGTGTACAGTGTTACATATCTGTAGCGAGACTGTTGTCATAAATTGTCGCATCGTTTAGATTTAATTAAATAGTCGGAAATCGGCTCATCCTGCATGTTCCAAATGATTGGTCATATGAACAGGTCATGTGATGGCGTAATACGTGACCGAGTATGTTTCTTGGATTGGTCTAGTTTTACGTGAGATACAATTTTCTATCTAATCGCGTTGTACGATAGACACACCAGTGCGGCAAAGTCAAATGCCTGTATGAGCCTCATTTTATCTTTAAATAGGAGAGTTTTCCCTGTTTTGGCCAGTGAGATGAGAATTTCCTGGGAGCTATGTCACGTTATTTTGTTCCTGTTTCTGAAGCACATGTAACCAAATCCCGACTGAATTGAGAAGCCGACTATGTATGATTTTTACAGATAGTTATCTTCATGATGTATCCAACTGGTTTGCTGTACAAATTAATTTAGCAAATGAGTAATGTGTCACAGTTCATTGAAAACCCTTTTTCTTGTATTTCTTTCCACTGTTTCATATACAACTCAGGGAACCAAGAAGTTGTAATAATACAAAGGCCGGAGACAGCTTCATACCAGTTAAATATCCATTACGGCCGATGTTACTAGTCGGTTTCGCAGTGGGGGGTTCAACAAGATGTTAGGTATCAGCCCAGTTATGCAAGCCTGTGCTCTTCTGGGTTAGCAGTTGTGGAAGAAAATAAGGCGACTGCTCGGGAGGTGAAAAAATGCACTCAGTTTGTGGTTGTAAAAAAAATGACGAAACCAATTGAGCAAAAGTTAAGTTCAGAATTTTATCTTTTGGCTGTAGTAAGACTATAAGAGTTTTCTAGAAATGTGTGTACGGTTTAGGGAGTGATATTTTTGTAGGATTGAAACGAATGCAGTGGTACTTTAAGGATAGCGACCTTTGGGCATCCGTCATCCCGAAAACGCTACACATATGCCGCTGCACATATTCCAAACCTAGCTCTTAACTTAAACCTTGTTCGTTTCGTCTTTTTTCATGTAACCACAAACCGTATATTTCCTTCCATAACTGCTAAGTCTGAAGAGCGCAGCGTTACATAATCGGCTATTGCTTAACATCCCGTTGAATCCCCAGTGCGAAATCAATTGGTAAGATCGGCCGTAATGGATATATATACTGTACACTTCGATTAACGCGCGCGCGCACATACACACACAGACACACACACACATACACATTTATAATAAGATTAAAATGTGGCGTAGAAGGTCGACAAAGGAACATATGGAAAATTCACACGCAAGACGTGAACATGCTCTTCCCTCATCAGTTATCGTCCAAAAGCCATAATATCGCACCTTCAACGATAAGATTGTTCATATTGGTGGTGTCAACAACGAAAAGCTGCTTGGAATGAAAACAAACAAAAGGCACAGTTAGTTGGTACTATATAAATATACACATTCAGATAAAGGCCTTACGGCTATGAGACAGCGTTAAAACAAGACATGTGTAGAATGGAAATGATGTCCTATTGGAAAATGATGTCCTATTGGACTTGAAAACGACCGTAAATGTGGGAAAGATGTGGGAACAAAGATGTGGGGACAAAAGAGGATTGTGAGTGGTGCTGTATTAAAAAATAAGATTCAAAGATTGTATTATATGATCGGATGCATTCAAAGCACCACAATTCAGGTTTCGGCTCTAATACTAATAGACTTAAGCTTCCCCTGTCGCTTCTACACACTGGTTATATGTATTCGAGGGTGAGCAATGACGCAATAAAAAGAGCACAGAATAATGAGAGAAAAAATTATGGGTGTTGTCTTGGTTATTTCAAGTGTTACATACGTTTCAGTATTCTGCAGCATAAGACGTCACACAATGGATGCAACCAGTAGATGTATCCTATAGGAAAGTATGATGAGCAAACACATCGCCAGGTAGTTGAAGAGGAAATACGAGACCAGCAGCAACCAAATTTAAACACGCAAGTTAAAAATAATGTCGCGAAATCAATTTGCCGTTCACACTTCCAAAGCCGAGACTATAATTGATTTAAAATTTTGGGACAAGGTCAGCAATTTCGGGAGAAGGGCTAAGTCGATTACAACGACCTCAGTAATCAACTGGTACTTATTTTATCGACTCCGAAACGATGAAAAGAGAAGTTGACCTCAGTGGAATTCGAGCAGCGACTTAGCAGAATCGTTAGCACGCCGGGTAAAATGCTTAACAGCATTTCGTCCGTCTTTATGCTCTGCGCTCAAATTCCGGCGAGGTCGACTTTCCTTTTCATTGTTTACGAGTTGATAAAATAAGTACCAGTTGATTACTGGGGTCGATGTAACCGACTTACCCCTTCTACCGAAATTACTGCCCTTGTCCCAAAATTTGAAATCAATATAGTCTCGACTTTGGAGGTGTGGACGGCAAATTGATTTCACTGCATTATTTTCAACCTGTGTGTTCAAATTTGGTTGCTGCTGGTCTTGCCTTTCCCTTTTAACTGCTTGTCGATGTGTTTGCTCATCAGACTATCCCTATATTAACAGTTGTTTTACGATGCTCGTTCATTTTGCGTTCAAAATTAATATTTTGACAATCTTATTGATGGCAGTATCAGAAATTGATGAACCAAACTAAGTAGTTTAAACAGATATTAACTAGATTAGCTTTGGATAAGTCAGCTAACACTTTTAGGCCTGCATACATCTATATGAATTAAGTAATTCGTTACTATTGGTTTTAACAACGAAATATTTGTCAGCCAATGTTTTGAATTTAAATCCCACCAAGAGTAACCCAACAAATTTCCCTCAAAGTACACTTTACTATCTTAAAAAAGAGGAACATTTGATTGGATTGAGTAGTCGTAATGAATTATCTAAAAGTTTTGCGAGCCTGACCCTTACATCAAGCAGTATATTATCAAATATTCATATTATATATGCAATTTATACTTCTATGATTTTCTAATTGGTCGATTAATATAATTTTTAGATCTAGATATATTTATCTCTTTTTTTTTCTTTTGCAGGGTGCTGATCCCAATGGTAAGTTTTATTTCAAACACTTCATTGTTAAATATTCATTTCTTCTAACTAAATAAAGAATTCGTAGGAAAACAATATGTAGACAAAATGGATTGTATATATATATATACGAGTGGGTAGAAAAACGAAAGAAGGGCACTCAAAGCATTTATTGGGAGTTACATGTATAGATCAAAACAGTTTGATTCAGACTCCTTGGTACTCTGAGTTTCAAGCGTGTGGCTAGTCTTCGGCCATTGGGGTCAGAATGAGAGTTCAATTGAAGACAGTCAATGTTTAACTACTGGGTGATTGGTCGAGAAAGGTCACACGGTATAGCAGTTTAATGTTGGTGTTCCAGTGACAACAATTAATTGGAAAATACTGCATGTTGAACAGGAAATCGACCGCGTGGTGGACAAGAAATCGGTCATGTGGATGGGGGAAGTAGGAAGGGACGGTATATGTAGGGGTATATATGTATATAGGATGATGCAAGCAGGGCTCAAGAGACATTTAAGGAAAAAGGTGAAGACTGAGAAGGTGAATGACAAGGACCTTTTTGTGTGCACAGTCTGTGACAGACCATGTCTGTCCTTGGCTGGCCTCAAATCTCACCTGCGAACCCATGGAAAACAAACCTCATCCAGCTATTCTGATTATATGTCTGTGCACACGTTTGAATGTGGTGTGTGCCAGAGGGTTTGCAAATCCAATGGGGGTCTTAAAAGACATGTTAGGATCCACAATGAGCAGAACTTACTTGCAGGTATTGGTAGTGCAAATCAGAGGTGCAATCTGTGTGGGTGTTTTTTCAAAACACTGTCTGGTTTAAAAAGCCACATCAGACGCCATGAAAGGGCTAAGGTGTAGGTGCAGGAGGTGGTTAAACTCTGTTTAAGGAGTAGACAACCACCATGTACACATATATGCCCATATATCTGCGTGTATGCATCCGTACTTATACGAGTGTGTATGAGTGTTTAGGTGTACCTTCACACATCCGCACGTGTACACACACACACACACACATTCGAAGGCGCACACGCGCACACACAGACACACACACACACACACATACACACATACGGACACATGCACACGTACGCGTGCACACCTTTATCTCCATGCACACGCGCGTGCACACAAGTGTGCACGTGTACATACATGCATAGGCACAGGTGCACGTGTCTATGGGCGCGCACACACATCCGTGCGCATGCATACGGTGAGCAGATGCTTATGCTTATGCACGCGCGCACATATACTCTTGCGTTGATTCACAAGGGGTTATGTACAAGGGGTGAGAGTATGCAGGTAGACAGGCATGGAGAAGTGTTGGGTTTTAGTGATTTGTGGTGCTGTTTATGGGAGTTAATTTGTGACGGTGACCTTGGTGCAGGCGGTGCCAGGCGTGGCTAGTACTAAGGAGGTATATCCAGGTTGTCGGCGGCCAGTAGCTTCAAATTTACCAGAAAGGCGTACCTCTGGTGACAACAATACGATACTTCATATTTTTTGTGGATGGATACTGGGGGTTGGTAGATGATATGGAGTTTTTCGCGGAGGCACAGTTCACAATTAGGGACACCGGGTGAATATGGTGGCGTCCTGCCGATAGTAGTTCAATTGACGCTGGGTGTTTCGTCACAGAGGAAATTCCAAACTGTGCTATTTATCTTGAACCACTACAAACAAAGGATCTTTGTTTTCAGAAATTCTTGGATTCTGAATTGACTAAACGATCTGCTATTAAGTTTTAATAGAATGCTTATTTGGAAACTGCTTAGGGAACTGGTATATCTCACTATCGACCTGATGGTAAGCTAAAGAAACACGATGGCGAATATACTTTCTTTTGGAAAGGAAAACTATAAGAAAACATGGAGCAGATTTTGTGGTCTGCAGTAAAGTGGTTGACAGGTTAAATGAACTTACTACTGGTATTAATGGAGATAGATGACTTCAATTAAAACTTACTAAATCTAACAAAATTGGTTACTTACGCAATAGTCATCAGTGCGGTAGTGGTCACACATAAGAGTTAAGAGAATTTTATGCTAACGTATACCTTGTCCTATCCAGTACACCCAACGCACCCATGCCTCATCTTGCCTCACAAAAATCCGGATATCGGGGCTTCTGGAGAATATGCAAAATGTTCTCAGCAAGGGCAAATCGTCTGTTCCTTCTCATTTCTCACAACGTTAAGAATTGTCTAACAAAAACTACGCACAAATCAAACAACTGATTGGAAGAAAGAAAATGGATTTTGAATAATGAGCACAAAAGGAGAACTTGCCAGCTAGAAAAACACTACAGTTTAGAAACAAATACGTGCAATGAAGAACTTTTTGATGGCAGATTGAAACACGAAATTCAAAAATTAATTGACATACATGATACAAGAGGATTTTTCAGGACGACAAAAGCAATTTAAGATTCTAGAACAGCCGCTCCATTACCCTTCAGATCTAAAGACAGTACAAAACTTACAAAGGAGCAAGAAGCTATCAACAAGCGATGGAAAGAACATTCCGAAGACTTGCTAAATCATGACTGTGCAGCCAACAAAAATATCTGAACAATATTGCACAAAAGACAACGGTAGATTTCTTTATTAGCCACGCAAGGCACTGAACATTACAGAAACCAAATAAGAAAGCCGTACTCTGAAAAAAAACCCAAAGAAAAAACAAAGAAAACATGGAACCAGATCTGATTGCATGCTGAGATATATAAACTTGTAAATGAAGCACAAACAACAAGTTTTACATTCCGAGAAGAGATATCAGCTGACTTCAGAGGTAAACTATTATTGCCATATCAAAGGAAAAGGACATAAATCAGATTGTAACAAACTACAGAGAAATTTCGCGTTTGTAAACTACTTCAAAATTTCTGGCAACAACTCAACGGATTCATCCCACAATCTGAGACTCACAAACTAGAATCTTTTAGAATAGCTATTAGTATGATTTGTTGCAACTGCCAGTCACAGGAGAAATGCCTTGAGCAACACAGACTGTTGGATAAAACAACCTTTGACCTACCAGGACATTTGATTTCATAGATTGTGCTAGCCAAACTTAACTATACACAAAAATTCATTGCACTTACATGGTTTCATTATAAGAACGTTCAAAACCGAAGTTTAGTGCCACTCACAAAAACAGATTTTCCCATCCTTCTCTCAGTTATAATCCAGCTTACTCCGAGAAAATAGCCAGATATATTGTTCAACCCTGTTAGATACATCCCAGAATAAAGTCCTCCACAACTGAACTTCAGTACACAGATTATATCACAGCTAGTGAGACTTCAGATGAAAAACTACGGACAATTGCCAACATTTTCACTGACGTATAGGAGAGAATGCGACTGACTCTCGACTTAAGTAAAACAAAGATCTTAAATCAAGAGTCTCTAACTAATAAGAACCTAGACTAATAGAACATGGACAGATGGTGGAAAATATAGAACCATTCCATTGTCTGATTACCTATGACAATGTAGATATCGATGAGGAGATCCTGCACCGAATAAAATGTGCCAGCGCAGTCATTGGTCATCTGAAAAGATGAAGATCATGATCGGGGGCAATCAGTACGGCGTAATAGGCAATTGTTATGGCATCCATCCTCTTATATAGCTGTAAAACCTAGAAAAGATAAAGGCATGTCCATAAGCTGAAAATATACCACCAGACATGTTCGAGGAAGGTCATGCACATCCAGTGACAGAACAGACGGAGAAATGTTAGTGTGCTTGAGCAAACAAATATCTCCTGGATTGAAATCATATTTAAGCAACCATCTGTTTTGACGAGTTGTGTCGTATGAATGGTTGACTCTCGGCTGTTTAAACAATTGTTTTATGGGTGAAGATACAATAGAGCACTCGATGTGGACAAAGGAAGCAGTTCAAAGGCACTTAAAGGAAATTTGAAGAGATCGTCGATAGATTCCCTAAAGTGACATAAGACTCAATATTCTAGACATTTTTCACAAGCACATTCACGAACTATTTAAGTGAAATGACTTTAATTATATTGGACATCGTGTCACAAGTTAGAAACAACTTTGCAGAAATTAATCCTATAAATTACAATAGCAACAAAATTTTTTAATAAAATTACATATTAGCATTTAACACACTTTGTAATTATTGATATGTAACGATGTATGCCCGTAAAAAGTATGTTGCTAAACTGAATGTTTTTACTACTTTAGGTTTTGATGAAAGATACCCAGAAGAAAATCCAGGTAGGTGAAGATTATTTACTTGTGCAACTAAGACTCTCTCTGTGTTAGTGCGCTTTTGCTTGTCTTTGTATGTGCGTGTGCATGTATTTGAGCGTGAAATTATATTGAGGCAATTTAACCATTTTTGTAATGGTGTGGCTACACATCAATAAAAATGTCTTATAGCACCCAGATAGTTGGCCAAACGGTATGGTATGACCCATAGGTCCATCTTCTCAGATCATACTTCACACTCCGATATGCAGTTTTGATGAATCAGCATAGCAGTGTGACACTGGTGTCTTGTAGCACTATCCCTGACGTTCAACCTATTTTCTGTGCAGCCACAAATTCTAGCGATGGTCTCAGCAGAGGCGGGTGAGCTACTGTTCTTTTGCACTTTTTGTTAGTAGTATGCATATCAGCAAGATATATGCAGAGAGGTTATTGATGTTTCACCTATTGAATATTTTGTTTTCTGATCTGTTGTATTTGTGTCTGGATATTGGAAACAACTTTTTCATGTAGATGCATGAACAGTTGTATTGTTTGCTGATTACTACGTTCTATAAAATGTTCACATTGATTAAAAAACAAACAACTTCTTTATTCAATCATATTATTAGAATCAACATAATCTAATGCTATGCAATTATAATTCAGAATAAATGTTTAGCTCGAGAGGGCTGTGTATAATTTCCGCTGTATAATCCAGCAAAGGCAGCAAGGTGTAATCTTTAATAATCTGTCACTTTAATAATCTGTCATTGGACCGCAGCCATGCTGTCGTACCGCCTTAAAGGCTTTTTAGTCGAAAAAATCGACCGGTATTTATCTAAAAAAAAAAAAAATCGGTGCTTGTTCTATTAACACTTTTGCCAAACCGCTAAGTGGAAGGTGTTTATAAATCATTTAAAATAACACACAAAAACCGTTAGTTTTTGTGCGTTATTTCAAATGGCTTATAAACACCTTCCAGGCTGCAATTGTTTTCGTTCCAGCACACGATCTCAGATCAGGTCACTTGCTATGCAAGTACGTCTCCGCAATATATATATATATATATATATATATATATATATGCGGAGAGAGGGAGAAAGAGAGAAAGTGGGTGAGAACAAAACAAGCTCAGGATAAGTAACACAGAGCAATGTTCAAATGAATGTTAAATCAAAACCTTTTCATCCAGGATGGAGCCTACGGCGCAGAAGTGGCTATTAGAGCAATCCTTACCGAGCTGTTATGTAGGTAGTAAAATAAATAAATCCAGTTAGGCTGGAGGTATATATTTACATGGAACACAAAATACAGAAAAATATTTATATGTAACAAAAGAACATTTTGTTATGTTTTATCTCGACAGATGTTTCAAGAAGCTTCTTCTCCTCCCTCTCTCACCATACACACGCGCGCGCACGCACACACACACACGCATGACGGGCTTCCACACAGTTTCCGCCGACCAGTTCATTCGCAAGACGATGGTTGGCTCAGGATAATAGTAAAGGTGTCGCGCAGTGGGACTGAACCTGAAACCACGTATTTGCAAAGCAAGCTTTTTAACCGTACAGCCATGATTGCTCCTAAATGTCAATTAGTTGAACATTTTGCGATTTGTCTAAAACTGGAGCTAACAATGATAGTTTTACTGTTAATGAATCGGAGCATTATGTATATATAATTTCTTTATTAAACAGAATAGCAATCAAACATTCTATTCATTGTAAAATAGCTGGTGTCAGGCTTAATATACTGATTAACTCTGGCACTTTTGTTAATGTTACTGGTAAGGATACTTGGGAAATTCTTAAATCTTCGAAGTACTTTTGTGATAGTTGAAAAGCTAATCAGAAATTATTTACATATGAAGGTAGGAAGCCTTTGAATGTTATCGGAAAATCCAAACCGCATACTGAAATTCTATAAGTAAACGACAGAACTCCTTGATATTGAAGGAAGTGGACCATCAATTTAGGGAACTAGAACTTGGTATTCTGGAAATCGCAGAAAACACTGCATCACTCGATCAGTTATCAGAAATTCAATTGGGTGTTGGCTGTTTAAAAGACTTCCAGGTGTCTCTTCACTTTGATTTAACTGTCCAGCCTGTTATCCAGAGTTTACGCCCAAGTCCTCTGAGGAAAGGTAACTGAAGTTTTACAAGAATTGTTAGACACGGATATTATAGGACGTGTAGAATACTAATCGAACTGGGTTAGTGCTATTGTTCAAGTACTAAAGAAAAATGGTTCTGGGCGTATATGTGTAGATACGTGTAACCCATATTTCGCAGCCAAAAGAGTAAGATAACCGATTGCACCCATCCACCAAAATGATTGAAGGCTATAGAGAAAGCATTCTCAAACTTTGATATTAAAAGGGGCTCTCATCAGATTGAGTTAGATTAAGAAAGCAGAGAAATAACATCTTTTATCATTCACCAGGCTTTGATTAGATACAGGAGGTCATTTTGAGGATTTCTTCAACACCACATGAATTCCAATACATCATTAGTCAAAATCTGAGAGAAAAACTGCAAGAGAGCACCAATTCTTTTGATGATATTGTTGTGCATGGGATAATACCCAACGGATACAAACTTCTGGAATTTTATTTTATATGACTATGATATATGCAACTTCACAGTCGTTAAAACACACACATATCCTCCCACAAATATATACACACGCATTCGTTGATACACGCTATCTCTATACGTTAGTACATACACATGTATTCATTTAATCATACAGAAAAACATTCAGTTGATTATTCTGTTATAAACATTTCATAACAAACCAAATTAATCTTGTACAATTACAGGTTTGTTTGAAGGAGACATTGAACTTGATGGTGAAAGCCCATTCGTGCGTAACTATTCTTCGCATTTTTTTTTTCAATGATTTTTCTTTTAAATCACCAAGCTCAAATTACCTCAAGTGCTTAGTTTTTGTGTGTGAATGTATTTTGTGTAATCTCTTTACAGAGAGAAGAGAGAGAGAGAGAGAGAGAGAGAGAGAGAGAGAGAGAGAGAGAGAGAGAGAGCATCATACTACACGTTTTCAGTCTATGATTTTGTCATCCTACTTTTTGAAGTGTGAATGAATATATTTTTCATCTTTTACTTGATTCAGTTATTGGGCTGCAGCCAAACTAGGATATCACCTTGAAGAGTTCAGTGGAAAAAATAAACTCCAGCACTTGTTCTGGTATTTATTCTGTCGGTCGCTATTGTTGAACCGCTGGTTAAGGGGACATAAACAAACCAGTACAGGTTGTCAATCAGTGGTGAGACAAACACAACACAAACACACATACATACACATATTTATTCGACGGATTTTTTCCGTTTCCGTCTACCAGGATACTACGAAATGGAGTTGAATTTGAAACGACCGGGTTGAAAAGTGAGCTTCTTAACTACACAGCCATGCCTGGATTTTATGTTCTTTCATAAGTTTTGATCTTGTGCATATTGGCAGCGCCAGCGTTTTGTAACAGCATGGGCAAGTTTCAACCAGAAAACAATGAGGACGGGCAAAGTTTTTATGAGTCTTTGTATAAGGAAGTAAAAATTCAAGTACCAGCGAGTGGGATACCAAGTTCATTCGATATGTCTCTAACATGATCATCAATGTTGAGAAACTGTTCACTTTGGTAATTAAGACATTGGAACTCCGAATAAATTAGATCTAAAACAAGAATACTGAAAGGAAAACTACTACTTGACAAACGATTTCTAACAATTGACTCCTTTAAAGGATGTAGAAATTTGACTCGCCATTTTGTCTTATACAAAAAAAAAAAAAAACATCTAGTTCTCCCTAATATGTTCCGTGGATCGTTGCTTGATACCTCGTACTTTTATCATCCAACTATTTTATTCGACATCAAGATCCCAAATGCAACTGCATATAAATTCGTTTACTAGCGTTCTCTTAGAAGAACTTATTCAAAGATGACGAAAAGAACACAAACGACTACTGACAAATGCGAAAGAAGTTTATCCCGCCGATAACTTAGTAACGTCGTTGAAATACGATAGTGTCCAGAATAAATGGAAGTGTACAAGGTATAGCATAAACATGATGCATGTTGATAGGTCGAACGTATACGGGATAAACTTTTACTCTTGCTAGCTGTCCCTCTTTTTTTCCTATAATGACATAAAGTACTGCGACACAGTGGTTGGAGTCATGATCAGGTATACTTGCTGCAATATGGTGAAGCATTCTCCCACAGCTTTTACGTTTTTTACAGTCAGCTACTACCAGGTTTAGTCGGTGTGCATGATAATGGAAATAGACTACAAATGAAATATTAGCACACAGCTTAGCTTGGACACTGTCTATCTCTTGACAGAGGCACCACAAAGTGATATGAAGGCGCTATTAGGACGCCAACAGCACCGACATTATGCACTGCATGCGATTCAGAGTTAGTCGCTTGATATCCAATAAACTCTTCGGAAATAATATATAGTAAAAAAAAAAAAACATAGTACATCTACTGTCTATAAATATGAAAGAGCTTTCTGATGTTATTTCTAAACTCCACCTGGTTATCATGATTTAAATATTTACATTTTGAGCCCCCCCCCCCCCTCCATTATTCCTTCCCTGGTATTATTAGGGTCGTATGCCGATATCATACCCTTACCCACCATGTCCATGTCTTCTTTCTGCTATATAATGCAATTTTTTTGTGTCCAGTAGTCTTCACATCAATAGTTTCAGTACCTTTTATATCAGTTGTCCTTCGAGGTCGTATCAAAAAGTTCCCGGACTAGTTATGTTTAATGAAAATTAACATTTGATGCTCCCAAAAAGATAACTCATATTCCTTGGAGCATCAAATGTTAACGGAGTTTCTTGCGTGTTCGTTATTTGAGACAATTCAAATAAAACTTCTCTTAACTGTAGAATACACTTGTGAAAAGTAAAGATTTTCATCTCAAGCACTTCGGACATTCTTTGAGCAGTTTCCATTCTGGTTCTCATAACTTGTTTCATGAACCGATAACACCAAGATGTATGACCCGTAAAATCTTCTAAACTATTATCATATGTAATTCTCTTTGCTTAAAAAATTATCATAATTGTAGAAAAGGATAGTCTCCGCCTTCTCTGATTCACAACCTATTCATATATAATTTATTTTCGAGAACTTGCTATTTGCATGTTTACCACTTTTAATGATTTTCAATTTTTCTTCTTGATTGCGCTAACAACAGATCCATTTTTCTGTTAGTTCCAGGCCAAAATCTCTTTCGGAATCTCTATTCCCATGCTTTTATTTTGAATAATCAATCACAATTTAAATGTAGTTGTGCAGGACAGTCTTTTATGTTTTAGACATTGGGAGGTGGTGAAAGAACAAAACAAAAATGAAGTAACAGACCATTGTGTTGAGTCAAAAGTTTTGCAATATTTTATTTGATCGGATCCATGAGTCACTTCCTGCGCCCGTGACATTTTATCAACCAAGAGAAGGTGAAGGCTTCAGTGAAGAAGTTCTTCGTCTCAAAGGACAAGAACTGGCATCAGCATAGGGTCAAAGAAGGGCATAAAATGTGGCTTCAGATGGTACAACACAATGGTTTCTACTTCAAATATTAGGCTGCTGCTTTTGTTGCAATTTAACGAATGAAGCAAATAAGTTACTAAAATATTTCTGAACGTTTGATTTAACACAGTATTTTGCTGGCCAATTAAAAAATGGTTGGTTCTATTAGGTACATATGGAAAACGATGGAATGCAGATATAGATTTTAAAATAAATGGCTAATGTTTTCGATGATCAACATGAAATTAAACTCTATAACCACGAATCAAAGATAGAAAAAATGGTATAGAACTACCGACGGGAATCGAGTCAGGCATCTGCAGTCATCTAGACGACTTTGCTAACTTTTACACCAAAACGACCTAGCCTAATTGAGTTAGTAATTTCTTTATTGGTTCACATTAGTATGTCTCGGATTATTATAGCTTGGTCAATTTTAGCAGCCATTTTCTGCAATTGTTTAATCAATTTTTTTTTAGTTTCATACTCTTTCTGTGTAGCTATTTTTGTTTGACCAAGATATATTTCCGATATTCATTGCAATGTCTGTATTTTCCGGATTTTCGTTCTTAGTTTGCATACAATGCCTACTGATTCCAGGAACCCGTTCTCACACACGCACACATGCATGTCCGAATGCCTCATACCAGACATTCAAGGGGAGCCAAGATGTATGTTGTATTTGAATGCATGTTTTCATGCTTGATTAATCTATCTGTGAATTATCTACAAGTAATGTTTCTCCTATAGGACAGAAATGCTGTGGGAGATAGAAGACGGTTATGGCCCAATGGAGTTGTCCCATACGAAATTTCTTCACATTTCAGTAAGTATAAATTCCTATTATGATTTCCCGTTACCACATTCTGAAAGGAATTCTTATATGAGAAACGAATCAGTAACATTTCTATGATTTTTTTCAGTGTCCTTAATAAGTTTGGTTTGCAATTCTCAAATAATTATTGTTGCTGTATTGTATTGCTCAAATGCGATTTACTTTGTGTAGTCCCTGTATAATTGTCGGAGACGTTTAGAATTGGCATCATATGTACAGTATGAAGGATAGTAGAGCAATATAATAAATAGTAATAATAATAATAGATTAAAATATATCCATATTTGAAAGATGTTCACTTTCAACTCATGGTAATGTGTAACCTAGTGCATCTTGTTGCATGGCCATTGACTTGCAAGCTCCGAATCCCACCAAGCCTTTCGTGTGCGAAGGTAATTTTTTTTATCTCCTACTTAATGAAATTCAAAACCCGTCAAAGAGCGGACGAACTCATGAGAATCAACAACTTTCCTATTGCTCGCAATTGTGATCCCCGAGGATAAATCAGGAGTCGGATCTCCTAAGTTATTTTGATGTTACCTACATGCTGGTGCTTTTAGCACTGGTACCAAACCGTAACGATTCTGTCTTTCCTTTGGATTTGCTGGTGATATGGAGATTATTCGCCACATGGGCAAATCGCTCGTCCTCTGAAACGTCGCCCAGTCTTGCATCCTATCACATAAGCATTTGCGCACTCTATCACGAACTACTTCCCCATTGGGTGCACAGAGATTAGGATCTATCCAAACAGCCGATCGGAAAACTACACCAAGCAACAAAAGAAAAAAAAAAAGGTTGTGCATTACAAGCTCTTACTTCCAGACAAAATCCGACACAAAATACCCTGGAGACACCCATGCTCTGGACATTAGCATTAACTAGATCTCGGCCTAGTCAGACATATTGCCATCACAAATCTCCTCCACATAAGGTCTACTACAGGGCTGACTGCAACATAGACCACTCCTTATTATGTCGCAAGATTAGGCTGCAGCACAAAAGGTTTCAGCGTACTAGCAAAAGTGGTACCCACGCATCAACTTCAACAAGTTGCCCAAGATGCATTTCGTGCAGCTATTCACAGAAGTTTTTTTTATTGAGCAAGCAGCTCCTTGCATTCCAGAAACACCGCTGCCACACGGAAATGGGAAACTCAAAGCATCATGCGTTGGCTATATTTATCTTTTACTTGTTTTAGTTTTTAGATTGCAGCCATATTGGGGCACCGCCTTGAAGTCGAACGAAGCAACCCCAGTATTCTATTTTTAAAGCCTAGTACTTATTCTATCGATTACTTGTGCCGAATCGCTAAGTTACGGGTATGTAAACACATCAACACTTGTTGTCAAGCAGTGGTGAGGGACAAGCACAGATATAAAGGCACGTGCACATACAGATAGCTTCCTTGGATTTGAAGTTTGAACATTGAGGTTTACGTTAAATATGCTTGCAATTAGCATTATCATATTTGGTAATGTTGATCCGTGCTACCTGCGCTAGATCTTTGAACTTCATATAATGCCATCTGACATTTTTCCAACCAATTACTTTTGATGCCAGTTTTGATAGGCATTAGCAAGCAAAAGAAATTTGAAGAAAGCTTCATAAGCCCCGGAATTTGGTTCAATTGAGGCATTTCTCTTATTGAAGCCGAAGACTGTGTGTTTCCAAGTAAATTCTTAACTCACTGGAAATTTCCACTTTTACCTGCCACACATTTATGGAAATACACAATAAATTGTACACACACACACACACACACACACACACACACACATATATTACTTAGTGTTATTAAAAACAATGTTGAAGATATTTCCTTGTTCTCAACTTGTCATTATATCTTCTTCATCACTATCTAAACCGCGCATCAACAACTTAAAATTAGTGGCCTTCCCTCACAACAGCTACTAAATCTATTTTTAGTTATGAATGATTACCCTTCCAGTTTAATCAATGAAACGGTGAGGTTTAGGCATGTTGGACATTTGATTGTTTTTCTGGTCAGTATTTGACAAGTGATTGAAGAACAGGGAAATTTCGAACAATGGCACAAGACCTCAGCCGAATGGCACTCCGTCGCTTACGACATCGAGGGTTCCAGTTGATCCGCTCAACGGAACAGCCTGCTCGTGCAATTAACATGCAAGTGGCTGAGCACTCCACAGACACGTGTACCCTTAATGTAGTTCTCAGGGATATTCAGCGTGACACAGTGTGACAAAGCTGACCCTTTGAATTACAGGCACAACAGAAACAGGAAGTAAGAGTGAGAGAAAGTTGTGGTGGAAGAGTACAGCAGGGTTCGCCACAATCCCCTGCCGGAGCCTCGTGGAGCTTTAGGTGTTTTCGCTCAATAAACACTCACAACGCCCGGTCTGGGCATCGAAACCACAATCCTATGACCGTGAGTCCGCTGCCCTAACCACTGGGCCATTGCGCCTCCACAATTATACTCTACACCCTACGTATATTGCTTTTCTATTGTCCATTATAAACAACTTGTATGTGTGTATGTGTAATAAACACTAAAGAGAAAAAAGGAAAACACAGGAAGAACAGAGTTTCACAAAATTTCACTTTAATGGATGTTAGACCTTTATTGAAAGAGAGAAAGAGAGATGGACAGAAGGAGTAGGAAAGAGAAAGTCGGCAGAAAAAATACAGGTGAAGGATTAGAAACCAGGTGAGAATGCTATTCAATGGAGTGAGTTAAGACGGTGAGAAAAGAGGTGTGTGCAGATCCAATTGTCAGTGGGGCTATGGGATGTTGGTGTATGTGTGTATAGTTAGGTGAGCAGTTTGAAAGGGTGTATAGTTAGGTGAGCGGTTTGAAAGGGTGAGCGGTTTGAGAAGATGAGATCGGGTGCGCCTGTGAGGGAATAACAGTATAATTATGCATGCGTTAGAGCGCTCGTATAGCCAGTCAATTTATTTCTAAGTTAAGAAACTTTTGTTTATCTAAAAGCTACATACTTTTGTGACCACATTACTAATTGTAACTGTCTATTTTGATGCAGGCACTTACGAACAGACCATAATCAAAGCAGCCATGAAAGAAATAGAAATGGTAACAACGAGCTGCATCAGATTTGTACCTAGAACATCTAATCATCATTATTATGTTAAAATGATAACAGGATCGGGGTAAGTACTGTCAAGAAGCGATTTAAGTTTGTTGTTTCAGGTACATACGTTTGTGTGGTGCAAGGTAATTGGTGTTTGCACAGTAATAGGTTTCTGGGTAGGCTAACATAAACACGAAAACTTGAATGAAATCAGAATAAACTTTGTTAACCTACTGTTCAATACTCTATCCGCTCAGCTAGTTCATCACTAAATGTTACATTTGACCGTTCACTTAACTTTTGCTAAATATAAACAAGAAATGAGGAATTTTGTACATTATTTACATTATTTACATTATTTACATTTGACGGATATTTGTCATCTTGTTTGTCGTTAACACGACGTTTCGGCTGATATATCCTCCAGCCTTCTTCAGGTGTCTTGGGGAAATTTCGAACCTGGGTTCTCATTTCTAAGGTATTCTACATCTACATAAGAAAGTTAGATGGTTTGAAAGACGAGCTAGTCTTTGGTGGAGTTTCTCTGTATGTCTTCATTGAAGTCTAATGTCGGCTCCGTACCGATTAGATAATACAGTTCTATATTTAAGAAATGAGGAATTTTGTACAATATTTATATCATTTACATTAGACGGATACTTGTCCTTATCTTGTTTGTTGTTAACACAATGTTTCGGCTGATATACCCTCCAGCCTTCTTCAGGTGTCTTGGGGAAATTTCGAACCTGGGTTCTCATTTCTAAGGAATCTCTACATCTACATAAGAAAGTTAGATGGTTTGAAAGACGAGCTAGTTTTTGATGGTTTTCCTCAACCATGTTTCTTTTCCTTTCTTCAACCTAGGTTTGTCATCTGTTTTCACAGAGTTTTACATTTCACAGTAACAGTTCCGTTGCTTTCGGTGTAAACGAAAAAAAGGCCCTTTTCAGGGCCACTTTAAATACGGTCGCTACACCATCTGAGAACGCATTACAGTCCTTTTCAGGGCTACTACAGGTCTAGAACGCATTAAAGCCCTTCTCGGGACTTCGTACTGAACTGTTACCGTTTGGCTTCATCGTTATTATCCGGCGACCAATTTTGTTACAATTTGGCGTTAACGTTATTTATGACATTGGAAATATACTAATTATCAAAAATATTGTAGTATTTGAACCCCGAGCAACGCCGGGTACTTCTGCTAATATATATATATATATATATATATATATATATATATATATATATATATATATATATATATATATATATATATGTATATTGTTATTTTTTCTATTTGTAATTAAAACAGAACAAGATGAGTTGGCCCTTTCCAAGGCCAAGTTCAGCCCTCTCATTGTCACCATTACTATTCTGCATCGCTCTGTCCCCTTTATCCACGCAACTGAATAATGCTATAAGGTCTTTGACCAGATTATTAATCATCTATTCTATATATGATCTAAAATGGCAAAGAATTCAGCTCTGATACAGGTATGGAATTCGGATATGATAAATGTGCAAAGGCTCTTTCAAGGCAGGCAAGTTCATAATGGCACAAAACATAGAACTTGATACTACCACAGCTATTCGAAACCTAGACCAATCCGAAATATACAAATATCTGGGAACCAATGAAGGTGATGGTATTCAGCACTCTAAAATAAAAGAGAAAATCCGCAAGAAAAGCTACCGAAGGGTAAGAATGGTCCTAAACTCAGAATTAATGATGCTAACAGAATTAATGATGCTAACAGAATTAATGCAATCAATTCTTTGGCCATACCAGTAACCACATATAGCCTCGATATCATTAAGTGGAATCTTACTGACATGCAGAATATGGATGGAAAATCCTTATGCACCATCCAAAATCAGATGTAGATAGGATTTATCTCCCAAGAAAAACAGGTGGAAGAGGTCTGATACAGCTCGAACAATCCTTGAAATCAGCAATAATAGGCCATGAAACGTACCTTAATACAAGTTATGTGCTCTTACGAACTGCACTGAAGCATGAAGATTCCAAGCAAGCTTTAGACATGAAGCTTAGTCAGAAATTTAAAAAGGCTCTTGGCCTACAAGTTAACAATAAGAATGACCAAAGACACCCAAATACTGACAGACCTACCATTGCTTCTCCTGATTTAGAAATTAACAATCAGAAAGATCAAAGAGATCCAAATTGTGTCAAACCTATCATTGATGCAAAAAATATCAAGCAAAACGCAAAGAAGGCTTGCATGAATAATATTGAAGACAACTAGAAAGGTAAGCTCCTGCATACAAAATACCCTAACCGCCTGTCCAAGCCAGATATTGATAAAAATCTAACATACCAATGGCTACAAGGGAGAGGTCTGAAAGAGGAAACAGAAAGTTTTGTTATTGCAGCGCAAGATCAGGCTTACCTGCCAGAAACTACCATGCAAACGTCCTTAAAGGTAGATCTGACCCCCCGAGCAGAATTTGCGGTAAATCCACAGAAACAATTGATCATGTTGTTTCTGGCTGCCCAGTCCTCGCCGAAAAGAAGTACCTCGTAAGACATGACAGACTAGGGCAGTACATCCACTGTAATGCTTGTAAATACTACAAAATTAAATCCCAAGATATGTGGCACAGGCACCATCTAGAAGATGTAGTAAATGGTGAGGGCGTCACCATCCTTTAGAACTTCCTAATACAAACAGACAGAAAAATTGACTCGATTGTGATAAAGGATACAACAGAAGAACTTCTTAATATATATATCTATCCCACAAGATCAAAATATCTCAAGAAAGGAATACGAAAAGCTACAAAGATCTGCAAATTGAAATCACAAAAGTGTGGAAGCTTAGTACTACGATAATACCAGTGGTGATTGATGCGTTGGGAATGATAAAGAAGGGAGCTGAGAAGTATATTAAACAACTCCCTGGTAACTCCAATCTCCGTGAACTACAAAAGATAACCTTGATGGGTACAGCCCATATACTACAGAAAGCACTCTTCATCTAAAATGGAATAAATGTGATGATAATTTTAGCATGCATAACAAAACAAAAGTGTCTTTGCTAATCTTGGCCTCCGAAGGATGCCCTTACTAAGGCAGCTGAAATAAAGTAATAAGGAAAGGAAATCATAAATGATAATAATAATAATAATAATAATAATAATAATGAAGATGATAATGATAATAATAATAATAATAATAATAATAATAATAATAATAATAATGATGATGATGATGATGATGATGATGATGATGATGATGATGATGATGATGATGATGATGATGATGATGATAATAATAATAATAATAATGATAATAATAATAGTAATAATAATAATAATAATAATAATAATAATAATAATAATAATGATAAGGAGACTACACCGGGGAAGTTTAAGGAGACTACACCGGGGAAGTTTAAGGAGACTACACCGGGGAAGTTTAAGAGACTACGCCGGGGAAGTTTAAGAGACTACACCGGGGAAGTTTAAGAGACTACACCGGGGAAGTTTAAGGAGACTACACCGGGGAAGTTTAAGAGACTACACCGGGGAAGTTTAAGGAGACTACACCGGGGAAGGGATCTATTTTAAAACGGGGGCGCCAGTTTTCATTTATGTTTTATGTAGTGTTTTTGGTACGGAAAGACTTTCAAACTTCGTATACTTATCTATTTTGTGTTATAGAACAGAAAAATATTTTTGTATTCGAATTTATTTCATGTAAAAAATTGTCTTATTTCGATAATTTCTACTAATCACTGACGTCTATTCAGTTGAAAACAGTTAGCGCTGTAACGGTGTATATCGTATTAATCCCCTAACCCTAACTAGACTGTTAACCGTAACCGTAACCCTAACCCTAACCCTAAAACTAACCCTAACTCTAGAATCCGAACTCTAAAATTGTTACACACATAGATACGCACAGCGTAATTTATTATATAAACAATATATGCGTATAAATTACGATTAAACCGGATGAAATATGTCACAGGGAATAACATTTTTATGACCGCCCAGCAGTAACTCTATTGAGCTGAATAGACGTCAGTGATTGGTTGAAATTACAGAAATACGACAACTTTAACATGGAATAACTTGCGAATTCCTTTTTTTTGTTAAGAACACTAAGAGTAAAAGATGTTTTATATGACACATTCTACCAGTGTCCCAAGTTTCAAAGTGTTTCGTTAGTGTTTCGTTAAGAAAATACTGGCGCCCCCGTTTTAAAATAGATCCCGGGGAAGTTTAAGGAGACTACACCGGGGAAGTTTAAGAGACTACACCGGGGAAGTTTAAGGAGACTACACCGGGGAAGTTTAAGGAGACTACACCGGGGGAGGTTTAAGAGACTACACCGGGGAAGTTTAAGGAGACTACACCGGGGAAGTTTAAGGAGACTACACCGGGGAAGTTTAAGAGACTACACCGGGGAAGTTTAAGGAGACTACACCGGGGGAGGTTTAAGAGACTACACCGGGGAAGTTTAAGGAGACTACACCGGGGAAGTTTAACATGTGAGAACGATAAATCACTGCTCCGAAACTTATCCAAAAACATCGGAAATAAAGACATCGCATGGAGCCAAAAAATAGCTGACAAAGGGTTGGACTATATCCGAGTAAGTAATACTCATTGAAATTTATTTCTATTTTTCCAAATATAATGATGTATTTTAACTTGATACCTCCACTACCCGCACAGCGATCGTAAACGCACGTGTTACATCAAAATCAGACCATCTTCGAACCCAAAAACACCATGTACAAAAAAATTACAAACAGATTAAATAACACCGGTATTATTCCACCCAAGAATAACAACCGAGAAGTGCGTACTGTAAGCTTGTTACGAAAAAAGTACGAAGATCTGAACGTGCAAAACAATCTGACAACAGAAATAAACGAACCGATACCGTACGAAAACGATGACCGTCAAAATAAAGGGCCGGACGTTGTTCCTCATGTCCCGCAAACAAAACCAAAACGGCATAAATGGACACGTGAGGAATACATTTCGATCCTACACGCCTATTTCACAGCAGTGCTCTACCCAAAAAACGAAAACGCAACAACACATACATATAAAATATGGAAGAAAAATAATGTAAATATAGACCTCGATAAAACAATGAACCCTAACAAACTAGCTAACACAAGAAGATATATTCTAAAAGCAACAAAAAAAAATATCAGAAATAGAAATAGAACAATTGAAAGTAAAAATACATCAGGAAAATCTAGATAGTAGTCACACAGCAATGCCAAATAATAATATAAACACTGAGATAGCAAAACACGAGGACAAACGTAACATTTCCGGCAAAAACGAAGTAAACAAAAAACAACAAACCCAGACCGTAGAGATGTATAATAGTGTACAAAAAGCACCAATCCAGAACACCACAGACAAACATATGAATGAAAAGGAAGGCAAAACAAATCTAAAGCCTGGGAATAACGAAGGGAAACCTAATAATTACGATACAATGAAAATGAGAATAACCAAAGAACTGAAAACCACAGATCTTAGAATGGACCACAGATTATATCTCCCAAAAATCAAAATAGACAATAAAACAACATCAATAATAAATAGCATAAACCTGGCCGTCACGGAACTAACAACCACAGAAACAACAGGCAATATCACTGAGCTAAATGACATAATATATGCGGCAGCCACAAAAGAAGCAGGATACTCACTCAAACCCATCCAAACAGGAGTTCTACCACCCAAACAGACCTTGTGGATAAATAACATCCAGAACAAAATTTTAAAAAAAGAGAAAAGATTTATCGATTCTCAACGAAATTAGTAAACAATCAACACAACTAAGTAACAAGAAGAAAACAAAAATACTGTACAAATACAGCATTACAGAAAAAGACTTACCTGAGGCAAAAGAAAAACTAAAACAAGACATCCTTGCCAAAGCACAAAGGATCCGCCGGTATGAGAAACGCCAGCGTTTCTTTGAACAAAACAAACAGTTCAAATCCAACCCCAAAAAGCTCTACCAAGAACTGGGTAAAAATAAAATAGACATTAATGCAGCACCAACAGCAGAAGAACTAGAGAAATTCTGGAAACAAATATGGTCGGTGAAGCAACAACCCCAGAAAAGGACCATTAAAACAACGAACTTAGCACCTGAGCAACTCTGGGCCCCTATAACAACTGAAGAGGTCACCCAGACACTGCAAAGACTAAGCAACTGGAAGGCACCTGGACACGACAAGATCTCCAATTTCTGGTTAAAACACCTGCCAGGAATGCATAAAAAGCTGGCAGAAAACTTTAACAACATACTAGCAGAGACAATGCCTGAATGGCTCACAAAAGGGAAAACCATCTAAATCCCCAAATCCACAGAAACGGAGAAACCACAAAACTATAGACCTATAACCTGTCTCCCTACGATCTACAAAGCCTTTACTGCAATAATATCGCAGAGATTGAGTAAACACCTGGAAAATAACAACCTGTTTCCAGAAGAGCAGAAGGCATGTGGCAAGGGCTCATACGGCTGTAAAGATCAATTATTGATCAATAAAGCCATAACTGAAGACAGCCGCAGAAAGAAGAAAGGCCTCAGTATGGCCTGGGTGGACTCCCAAAAGGCCTTCGACAGTGTTCCCCACACGTGGATTCTGGAAACGCTAGCCATAAACAAGGTGGCACCAATTATTATAAAATACATAGGGCACTCAATGAACAAATGGCAAACAGTGCTACAGCTCGAAACAAAAGAGGGACTTGTGAAAACGAAAGCCATCCCCATTAGAAGAGGAATATTCCAGGGAGACACGCTCTCTCCACTCCTATTCTGTCTGGCACTCACACCTTTAACAGAATTGCTAAATAGAACTGGATGCGGTTACAAATGCTATGGAAAAACAGTCAGCCACCTTCTATATATGGATGACCTAAAATATATGCTAAAAACGACAAAGAGCTAGAAACACTACTACAGACAGTACACGGCTTTACCAAGGAAATAGATATGAAATTCGGATTAGAAAAATGTGCCAAAGCAACCCTGAAAAGAGGAAAATTAGTTAAAAGCAGCAATATAACACTAGATAAAGCCAATGAAATAAGAGAACTAGTCGAAAGCCAACCATACAAGTATTTAGGAGTCAATGAACTAGATAGGATACAACATACACAAATGAAAGAAAACATAAAGAAAGAGTACTATAGACGAGTTAGATCAATACTAAAAACAGAGCTCAATGCTAAAAACAAGATAATGGGTATCAACACTTTAGCTGTCCCAGTTATAAGCTACAGCTACAACATCCTTAACTGGACACTAAACGAACTATGTAAAATAGACAGGAAAACAAGAAAAATAATGACAGGATATAGGATGCACCACCCAAAATCTGACATAGAAAGGCTATATATACAACGCACAGAAGGTGGCAGGGGTCTTATACAGTTAGAAAACTATTATAAAATAACCACCATAGGATTGCAAAAATACCTACTCCAGAAGCAAGGGAAACTAATACAAATAGCCACAAAACACGAGCAAAACAAAAAACTGTTTTCAGTATTTAAGGAAGCTGACAAATACAAACAAGAAATCAATCTACCTAACAAATACGAAGAAAAAGAAGAAGAAACAACAAAAGCTATAAAACAAATGAAATCCAAACTAAAACTAGAACAGCAACGGACCATGATAAAACGATGGCAAGAAAAGCCCCTACATGGTAAATACTAGGCTAAACTAAATGCGAAAGAAATAGACAGAGAAAAATCCCAGCAATGGCTGAGAAGCTCAGGACTCAAAGCAGAGACTGAAGGATTTTTAATTGCTGCACAAGACCAAAGCCTCCCCACCAGAAATTACCAAAAACACATAATGAAAAGAAATATAACAAGTAACTGTAGAATATGTGGAGATGGACAAGAAACAATAAATCATATTATCTCTGGCTGCCCAATCCTGGCTAAGAAGGAATATATTCACAGACATGACAGAGCTGGGACCTATATACACTGGAAGCTATGCCAACACTATGGAATAACAACAGAAAAAAGATGGTATAAACACATGCCAGAAAAGGTCACAGAAAACGAGAAAGCAACCATACACACAGATAGAGAAATTAAGGCAAATAGACCAGATATAGTTGTCAAAGATCATGAAGAAAAAAAATGCTTTCTAATTGATGTATCAATACCAGCAGATGACAACGTTTCTCTAAAAGAAATGGAAACACTTTCAAAATACAAAGACCTGGAAATAGAGATAACTCGAATGTGGAATCTAAAAACAGAAACAATTCCTATCATAGTAGGTGCCTTAGGTATAATAAAAAAATATTCAGACAAATACATAACAAAAACACCAGGACTTACAAATATATATAACATACAGAAAATTGCACTACTGGGTACTGCACACATTCTACGCAAAACACTTTCAATACAGTAAACATAAGAGCACCACAGCACATACCCAAGGCGCACAGAGCTGCGCTCGGTAGTGAAGTGAAAGTACGTTATAAAAATAAAACTACTGAACAATAATAATAATAACTAGACGAGAAAGGGATGTCAGAAACATCTAGATAATATCCCAGGAGAACCAGGTCTTAGAAAAATCCAAATGATTCTGCTGTATTACATGATGTGCTGTATTACATGAAGATTTTTCGCTACTGCCCCTGCCACTTGTCCTTCCCAAGCTTTCAGTCATACTGTATCCTTCACTCGCCCTAGGAAATTGGGTGTCTCGGCGAGTGATTGTAACAAACATGCAGATTAAAAGTAAATAATAATAATAATAATAATAATGATAATAATAATAATAATAATAATAATAATAATAATAATAATAATAATAATAGAACTTCTAATTTGTTGTCTCTTGAGGTCTCTGGGTGAGACTTGGATCCAACTTGTACAAATGCAAAACAAAAGTCAAACATAAAATAATAATACTGGTATCAAATTTTGCTACAATTTTGGGGAAGGGATGAGTTGATTACATCAACCCCAGTGTTCAACTGGTACTTATTTTATCGATCCTGAGGGTGAAAAGCAAAGTCAACCTCAGCGGAATTTGAACTCAGAACGTAAAGAGGGACGAAATGCCGCTAAGTATTTTGCCCGGCTGCTAACGATTCCGCCAGCTCGCCGCCTTAATAATAAAAATAATAATAATAATAATCATTACTACTACTACTACTACTACTACTAGCTGGACCCGTGAAACATTCACGGAAAATATAAAAATGTAAGCATTTGTAAATTGTGTGCAGGTGCCAAGAGAAATGTTTCTATATTGTGTCAGTTACGGAATATAGAAAGACGTGTAAAACCGATAATTATATAATCCAACCAAAATATCTCAGTTTCGCAAACGTAAACAGAATTACTATTTAACTTTAAAATACATCGTACATATTCAAAGAACCTTCTAGTAATCTTTTACTTGTTTCAGTCATTTGAGAGTGGCCATGTTGGAGCATTCCCCTTTAGTCGAAGAAATCGACCCCTGGACTTATTCCCTGTAAGCTTGGTGCTTATTCTATCAGGCTCTTCTGCCGAACAGCTAAGTTACGGGTACGCAAGCATACAAACATCGGTTGTTAAATAATGGTGGTGGGGGGACAAACACAAACACACACATAAAAAAAATATAATATAATATATATGTATATATATATGACGGGCGTCTTTCAGTTTCCGTCTGCCAAATTCACTCACGAGGCTTTAATCGGCCCGAGGCTATACTAGAAGACACCGTTTAAAGTATAGCGTTGAATTTCGTGGCAACTTTTCTCCCCCACCCATTTTGTAGGGGGTACTCCCATTTTTCTGGGTTCTTTTCACGGCTATACCCCGTTCGAAATTTGCATTAGTTTTTGTATGAAAAAAAGGAAGGGAGGCGGGCTTGTTTGTAGTTTGTAGAGAAAATATTAAAAGTGCCTGAAAAAAAACAGTCTTTCCCCACCAACTAAAAGATACGAAGAACTATGACAGGAGGCGAATAAGTACCGGGGGTGGGGGAAAGAAGAGAGAACTAACACTCGATTGTTCTAAAACTCCCAGAATAAAAACGTAAACACCCGAAAGACTTACTCCTCTATTCATTACTAAATGTCTTTTCCTCTTCTTCACAGTTAAAAGTAAAGAAGCTAGAAAAGATCGATCGTATTTCAGTCTAATTGTCTCTGTTGCTTCACTCTTTTTCTCTACGGTTAAGAGAGAGAAGGTGTGTGGCTCAGTGGTTAGGGATATTCGGCCCACGGTAGTAAATACATGAGTACGATTCCCTACGGTGCTATGTTTTTGAGCAAGGTACTCTACTTCACTTTACTGCAGTCCACTCAGCTGGCAAAAATGAGTTGTAGCTGTAATTCAAAGGGACCAGCCCTGTTACATCCTGTGTGGGATTGAATCTCCCTGAGAACTACCTTATGGTATGCATGTGTGTGGAGTACTCAACCATTTGCACGTCAATTTTACGAGAAGAGTTCGTTGATCAGATAAACAGATTGTTTCGTACATTCTTATATTCGACTGGTAAAAACATAAGATTATGAAATGTGTCAAACAGTTGAATTATTATGGCTGTTCTTTTCATCTTTCGCAGGTTTCACAACTGGGCTGTAGTCATTCTGTTACATATCAATTACTTCACCTGTCAATTTCTCTGCCGAAAGTTACAGTATTATCAATATTGTCACAGATAAAGAAAAATTTGTACTTATAGATTCTATGCACGCGTGCGCACTATATCTCTCTCGTACTTGCACATACATTATGTATATGAAGGTGTAAAGTTGTGCAGGAGTACAGAGACTCGCAATATATCAACTGAAACAGGAATGGTTTATTGTGTCCAGTCCTGCCTTCACAACCTCAATCTCTCGGTCCTTGGTATACCCCTAGTTCCTAAAATCCATTTGTATGCATTTGAAAAATATGTACATTGTAAAAAGAAACTAAAAAAAAAAAAAGCACAAGAAGCAAAAACAAAAAAAACAACAAAAAACAAATTCACAAAACAATCTTCGATATAAATAATGAAAACTAAATAATCTACATCTAATTTATTTAGCTGTCACAGTTCTATTGGATTCAGAAATCGTCTACAGACAGTAACCCTCGGTCGCGGATGTGTACGTAAAGGAATTGCTATGCATGAACTGTTACATGCCTTGGGTTTTTTTCATGAGCAGAGCAGACCCGACCGGGACCATTATATCACAGTTGTCGAGAGTAATATTCTTAAAGGTAAGTTGGGTAAATGATTATCGCTAATAGTAACCTCACAGACTTCTGTCACTAGACTTCATAATTAACGTATGCTTCGTGGTAGGTACCGTGAAACATGATGTAGAAATTATAGGGAGAAATATCACAAAAAGTTTACTTTGGTGAAGAGGTAAACACAAAACACAAATTATCTTGTTAGTTTGTCTCTCTCACATGCACATTCAAACCCTCCTCCTTCATATTATTTTTGTACATATTAATTACTATTGAGTTTTCTAATTAGGCCACTTTCAGTTCATAAGCACGAGAAATATTTCACAAACTGAGATAAAGCAACACTAGAAAGAATACACATTGGAAAAGACCCGCCTCGCACCCCCCCCCCCCCCCAATAAGTGACTATGTATACAATTATACGCACCAAAACATTTGAATCAGTACATGAGAATCAAATATGCACTAAAACACTTGCATAATCAGGACTCAAAGAAAAAAAAAAAATTAACAGAGAAATCATCACAACAAATCAAAATTAAATTGAAGAAAAAAGAAAAAAAAAGCAAGAACCATAACGAGGACGAGACCATCCGAAAATCAAAATATCTTCTCTTACAAAGTGACAAATTGTTGTTGGCACTCCGTCGCTTACGACGTCGAGGGTTCCAGTTGATCCAATCAACGGAACAGCCTGCTCGTGAAATTAACGGGCAAGTGGCTGAGCACTCCACAGACACGTGTACCCTTAACGTAGTTCTCGGGGAGATTCAGCGTGACACAGTGTGACAAGGCTGGCCCTTTGAAATACAGGTACAACAGAAACAGGAAGAAAGAGTGAGAGAAAGTTGTGGTGGAAGAGTACAGCAGGGTTCGCCACCACCCCCTGCCAGAGCCGCGTGGAGCTTTAGGTGTTTTCGCTCAATAAACACTCACAACGCCCGGTCTGGGAATCGAAACCGCGATCCTATGACTGTCAATCCGCTGCCCTAACCACTGAGCCATTGCGCCTCCACACAAAGTGACAAATATCACTATACAAAGTAACCGCCGACAAAATAGCAAATATCTCAATATGAATAACTGCCGACTAAGTAACAAATCACAATATGATTAACTGCACAAAATTCGGATTATATCTTTTATTGTTTCCTTGTTGCAGTCATTAGACTGAGGCCATGCTGGGGCACCGCCAAGAAGAATTTTGAGTCGAATGGAATAATTATTAATTTTTGAAACCAGGTACTTATCTTATCGGTGTCTTTGGCCGAACCGCTAAGTTACGGACATGTAAACACACAGACACCAGTCGTCAAGCGGTGTTGGGGATAAACATGGACACAAAGACACATACACACATAGTGTATATCTATATGTATGTATGTATGTATGTATGTATGCATGCGCGCGCGCGCGTTAACGAATAGCTTCTTAGGTTCTAAGCCAGGATTCAGAACCGAATACATTTTCCTATAAGTTCTCTTCCGATTGTTCTCGACTTTGACACTTAGAAATTTATGAGAGTCAACTGTCATTCTTAGTTAATTTCTATCGTTTAAGTAAACATTCTCAGTTTAAATAGGGTTGAGACAGATCAGATATGGAAAATTCTTTGTCTATCCTGACCAAACTTAGAAAAATTATAAATACGGAACCTTAAATCGGTGCTACCTCTCTGGTCACTTGGTGCCAAACCGAAGAGTATCTATTTCTCACCCTTCACCTATGGATTGTCATCGCGCAACAATACAACTTTCTCCCTGTCTGCTTATCAGCCTAGAGAGGTCGACTCTCTTACTCCCTCCCCTTGTTTCACCAGTCTTCTAGCAGTCAGCAAAAAATGATTCTAACTAACTACAGAATGGATATCAGTACTGCGAATAAACATTGTACTACATTGTAAGGATGAAAATAAGTGGCCATTTCAACCAATAAATGTTTCTCCTCCTTTTCTTTCAATTATTACATACCATCGTTATACTTGGTAAACCCGACTCAAAAATAACCACCTTCTCATCAACAAAACATGCAACTTTCTACAATTGGAGACGAGAATTGAACAATCAGAACCAACGGTTGAACTGTATTTATCAATAAAATACCTTTGTTGTATTTTCGGAGAATCCGAACTGTTAAATTCTGCCTTGAAGAAACTAATATGCATCCTTTTCAACTTGAAATACATAGTCTCTACCAAGCTTCATCCGTAAATTAGTAAGGAAACAAACAAATGTAGTCTTGTGTTGAAATTCGAATTTGCAGTCTAACATTCAACTGGCAACAACATACTTCTTTCTGCGAAAACGACGCAACCGACCGCGACGCACCTCGCAAAACAACACACACACACACACACACACACACACACACACACATGTATGATCCAGGGATCGAGGTGTAGGAAGAAGGTTATCTTCAAGTAATCCGTAGTAAATATAAAAAAACAACTTCCAGGGACAACGCAAACGTTTGTTTTATTGCTGTTATTTCTTTTATTTTGAATTAAGACCGCTTTCATTTTAACACATTTTATAATACGGCCTATATCTAGCCGAAAGTATAGTTATAATCTCAAATCCTGACGTGCTCGAACAATTCTGAATGCGGATTCGGAATCAGCATCCTCGATTTAGTCTAAAACATGCTTTTCCCCAAGTAGCTAAATCTTTGTTGTCCAGCGGTCTCTATACATAAAATTTGACAGAAATTTATGGGTGAGCGTCTAGCCGGATCGGATGCACAAGGAGCTGCGTTAGCGTTGATATGTAGGTTCGATTCTAGACTGAGTTAGCTCATCATTTTTCAGTCAACTGTTTGGATAATGCCGCTTTAATCTGAGTATATATATTATGAATTGGTTATTTTATATATATATATATATATATACAGCAATAAGAAAATGGAGGGGATCAAGAGGTGGTGTTCATCAACTTTTAGACATTATATTTTGCGTATTTATTTATTTTTTAAATAACCATTATAACAATATACATACATGTAGAACACATTATGCTTTACATATATAATATATAAAAATATAAATATAACAGTAATTATTAAAATATATAACGTAGAGCATAGGAAGTAGAATAATATCTTACAGCTGTTTCAGCCAAGTGGTTATAGTACCCCACTTTACTTTCATCCCTTCAGTGAACTGAAGTTTTTGGTAGATAAGATTAAGGTACTTGGGTGTGCCTCTGGGCTTCGTCAGAGAGTTTAGAAAGTTCATAAGGTTAAGTTATAAATATAAATACATACATATATACACACTTTTACATATACATACATATACATAAATATATATAAATACATATCTATACATTTATTTGTATATGTATATGCATACAAAGGAATCGATTATTATTATTATTATTAAGTGTATAATATTATTCCAATTAGATACCGTATAAACAGAGGAAAGAAAAAAATTATCAAAAGAGAAATAATAGTGGAATTTAAAATGATCAATCTATCTTAAGATTATTGTAGTCATATAGGAATGAAACGGTATATAAATAAGGAATACATGTATGTACACACACACACATTTACGTACAAACATACCCATAAGTTGAGAAGGGAGGATTACTGTAGTAGTTCGTATATTTCTTTTTATATAATTATAATAATTATATTCAAACATATATATATGCATATAAATAAATATGCGATATGTTTTCTATTGATGGCTTGAGATAAAGGTCCACAACTCTTACCCACTTATTGTGGACCTTTATCTCAAGCCATCAATAGAAAACATACCACATATTTATTCATATGTGTATATATATATATATATATATATATATATATATATATATATATATATATATATATATATATATATATATATGTGTGTGTTTGAGTATAATTATTACAATTATATAAAAAGAAAAATACGAACTACTACAGCAATCCTCCCTTCTCAACACATGAAATATGTGTCTACATATGGGTATGTTTGTACGTAAATATATATGTGTGTGTGTGTGTATTCCTCATTTATATACCTTTTCATTCCTACATAACTACAATAATCTTAAGATAGATTGATCATCTAAATTTCACTATCATTTCTCTTTTGATATTTTTTTCTTTCCTCTGTTTATACGTTATCTAATAGCAATAATATAATACACTTAATAATAATAATAATAATAATTGATTCCTTTATATGCATATACATATACATATAAATGTATAGATATGTATCTATGTATATTTATGTATATGTATGCATATGTAAAAGTGTGTATATATGTATTTATATTTATAACTTAACCTTATGAACTTTCTAAACTCTCTGACGAAGCCCAGAGGCACACCCAAGTACCTTAATCTTATCTACCAAATACTTCAGTTCATTGAAGGGATGAAAGTAAAGTGGGGTACTATAACCTCTTGGCTGAAACAGATGTAAGATACTATTCTACTTCCTATGTTCTACGTTATATATTTTAATAATTACTAGTATTTTTATATTTGTATACATTATATATGTAAAGCATATTATGTTATACATGTATGTATATTGTTATAATGGTTATTTAAAAAAATAAATAAATGGACATAATATAATGTCTAAAAGTTGATGAATACCACCTCTTAATCCCCTCCATTTTCTTATTGGTGTATAAATTAAGGATAAAACAACTTTTTACCCTCTCCCATTTATTACATTCAATAGTGTAATTTCCATGCAATGAAAAAACACTTGTGTATTAATAATTGGGTATTCTACCAACAGTATATTGGATAGATATTATCCCTTAGTTGGTTGGATTCACAACCACTAACTCTCTTGGAATCATGTATATATATATATATATATATATATATATATATATATATATATATATATATATATCCATGTGGTTGTGTGTGTGTGTATAGAAGTATACTTGGTATAAACACATTCTGTGAAAACCTACATGCATACATATGTAGCTGAGGGTTGTACCGAAAGTATTGCGAAGCAGAGCATACCTTTTTTATTTGTACAAACTGAGAGAATAACTGTTCCTGCATAGTAACTTTCCTTCCAGTTCTTCATTTCAGGCAAATAATGGGTTCCAAGCGGATGCCATGTGCCGCCATTGAGTTTTTGACCAAAAGGGGTGCAAATTATTCGATCTCCATGGAAAGTTACTGAATGTTTATTGAAACGACACCACTGACAAGAGCAATAGATGATGACAAACCGAGCAATGAGCGACCATCAACTGCGACCACTGAGACAAATAGCCAGAGAGTGGATGAATTGATTCACACGAACAAACGAGTCACAATCTGTGAGGTGCTGCACTTTGCTCACAGTGAATTACAGAAGATGGTAGAATACTTTTGGCACCGTAAAGTGGGTGAAGGAGAGAACGGGGGAAATCTGCTCTGATAGTCTAGAAGCGTTTGAAGTCAATTAAAATACGCTTTACTTTTACGATCTGGTGACAGGAATATGAAACATGGCCGTGTCTTTATGATCCGGAAATGAATGTTCAGTTTATGGAATGGCGTCACGCCATTTATCCCAGGCTTAAGAAGTTCAAGAGCCTGTGATTGGCACAGAAAGTCAAGATGAATATTTTTGTATTGTTTTTTTTTTTTTTTGAATGACAAGGAGCGTAATTCACCATGATTTTCTTGAACGCGGCTGTAGCGTAAACGAGCGATACATTGAAACTCTAAGACAGCAAAGAGAAGCAATTAGGTAGAAGAGATCGAACAAGTATCTAAAAATATTCTGCATTCACCATGAGAATACGCTGTCACACGCATCTTTGGGAATAAATCAAATAATTGGGGAATTGGGTTTTTCAGTGATCTCCTATCCACTGCTCAGTCCGAGTCTGGCGCCCTTCGACTTCCATCTCTTCGATCCAATGAAGAACGGTTTTTCAACTATATGATGATGCAGACAAGGTGAAAGTGGCTGTGGGGAAATAGGTACAAGGGTGTAGATATGCATCTGATTAAGTTTTTCAACAGAGAATTTGGGAGTTGTGATACTGAATAGTACCTCGTATAGAGGAAGAATTTCTCTATCAATTTATGCAATTTGAACGACCTATCTCAGTTAATAAGGTTCTGACCACTTTTGCATTTTTTCATATAATTTGTGTTGGGTGGCCTGGGATGCATGCGCGTGTATTTACATTTATGACTGTTATCAGGAAAATGAAATTCAACTAGACCTCAGCAATCTAAAGCACTCCGTCAGTCAATCATTTCTGTTTCCTTACTTCTCTTATATATACACATAAATATAAAAATTTTGTGTTTAATTGCGCATGTATTTCTGAAATAATTTATGCAGGAGTAAAATTGTCAAACGTTTTATTTAAATATTTCCTTAGGTAGAGAAAGTAATTTTAGAATATTTTTCCCACCGACTCTTGACACACAAGGATTTCCATACGATTATAGTTCCCTTATGCACTATGGAGCACATGCATTTGCACGAGATAGAAGCAAACCTACAATTATTCCCAAAAAGATAGGAGCTCGAATTGGCCAACGAAGTCACCTTAGCTCCATAGACATTATGGAATTAAAGAAGTTATATCGTTGTTAGAGATGGGTAAGTTTGAACTTGGATTATAATTGCTTTTCATTCCGTCATTAAATCTCTAATGCTTCGCATAAATTTTGGACTCATTTCATCCAATGTTGGTTTTGATCTCTTTCAAGTGATACTGTTACGAATATAATCCTGCACACAAAATGAAACATGTGTAACTTTTTTCAAAGCCTCTCTAACATGGCAGGAAGGGAGGAAGTTATTCTTAGATTAGCAATTTGAGACAAATGCTTCATTTATACTGAACCCGCTAAAGACATTAATAGGCCAGTTTGTGATGTTAAACTGGGCAATGAATTGTTGACTCAAGGAGGCTATGGTGGAAGACATTTTCGCAAGGTGTTACACTGTGAGGTGGTATTCGAACTCAAAACCACTTAGGTGTGAAGCAAACTTCTTAAACCAAACAACTACTCTCATAAATAATTTTCATTATATTCTATCTTACGGACTGTAAATAATCATATGCTTAACATATTCAGTTAATATATTACTCAGTATTGTTTGTTGATAGCAAGTAATATCTCTTTATATCTATATATATGAAAGTTAGATTGTGTGTGTGTCTGTTTGTCTGTATGTGTGCATCATTACACCTCGAGAACTAGCCAACTGATTT
>NC_142930.1:46306742-46309242 GCF_046866305.1 Octopus bimaculoides | reverse complement strand
GGCTTACCCAAAATACATAAGTCAGAAGATATTCAACAGGGAGTAAAGGAACAAGGAAGTGAATACATAAAAGTGCTACATCCAAAAGATTTAAAACTTAGACCAATTATAGCTGGCCCAGTATGCCCTACTCACCGTCTAAGCAATTTCATCGACATTCTTTTGAAGCCACTTTGTACATACATACCCAGTTTCATTCGGGATGACATCGACTTTTTATCCCATCTTCCCAAAACCACTGAAACAAATTCAATCCTACTGAGCTTCGATGTAGTAAGCCTATACACAAATATCCCACATGATTTAGGAATAAAGGCGGTTGAATACTGGGTAAACAAACACAGAGAAGCAATTCCCAACAGGTACACGGTGACATTTATACTAGAATCAGTGAGACTTATCCTGGAAAATAATACGTTCTTCTTCAATGGTAAGAACTATATCCAAATTAAAGGCACGGCTATGGGGACGAGGTTTGCCCCCGTTTATGCGAATTCGGTGATGGGTTACTTGGAACAAAAACTCTACCAGGAAATAGAGGAGAGATATAACACCGAATTTAGGAAGCTTATAGAAAAAGCATGGAAGAGATACCTGGACGATTGCTTCATAATCTGGACCAAACCTCAAAGCATTGTGGAAGAATTTAACACCCTCCTGAACAACCTACACCCATCCATCCAATTCACAAAGGAGATGAACAGTAGCAAATTACCATTTCTAGATATAATGGTAATTAAAAAGAACACCGCCATTACCACAGATATATATTACAAACACACAGACACACACCAATACTTGAACTTTAAATCGTGCCATCCACCCCATACAAAACGCAACATACCATACTGCCTAGCCAGGAGAATATGTACTATTGTAGAGGATATAGAGACCAGAAATCAACGCCTGATGGAACTGAAAGAATTTCTGGTGAAGCAAAAATACCCATCACGACTCATAGAAAATGGTATTCAGCGGGCTTCGAAAATACCCATACAACAACTGAGGATACCGCAAAGAAAAGACAAACAGGAAAAGATCATTCCATTTATAGTGACACAAAATCCATGCCACCAGAACGTCTTTAATATCGCCAAAGCGAACTTACCGATCCTTGCACAAAGTAAGGAATTGAGAAATATCATTACAGATCAAAATATAACTCTCAGTAAGAGACAACCTAAAAACTTGAAAAAACTATTAACAAAGGCAAGGTTTGACCTCAGCAACAAAAATCAAACATTCACTGTATCCAAATGCAATGATAGCCGATGCGGCACATGCCGATCAATCCATACCGGCCCATATATGAACACAAAAACAGGGAAAATATTCACCAATGCGAACATGAACTGCAAAAGTAGAAATCTAATCTACTGCATCAAATGCCCTAATTGTGAAGAATTGTACGTTGGCCAGACAGGTAATGCACTATCGGAACGCTCACGGGTACATCGACAACAGATTAAAAACCCAGAAGTCCGCCAAATACCACTGAGTAACCATCTAGCAACATGTGGTCATCAAACTTTTATTATATTTCCATTCCATAAACTTTACAACCGGAATGAAATTGAAAGAAAATGCAAAGAAAAGGACTTTATTAAGAAATTCAAACCCACTCTTAACAAACAATGATTAAATCCATCTTACTTGGGGTTTAAAAATCTTATCCCTGTAACCAAAACACAAAAAATCTCTCAGATATCATCATTTCTATAAATAGATTTGGCATCATTTCTAAGAACAGCCAAACACCTACTGTGGTTTAAAAATCTTATCCCTACAACCCACACAAAACAATAAATTAAAATATCATCATGTCTAAAAATAGATTTAACATCAATTCTAAAAATAGCCAAACACCTACTGCTGCCGTCCAAAGGAATTGGTATAAAAGACAGAAAACCAGCCAACTTATTACAGTCTGTTAAAGTCTGTCATACCGGCCATGACGAAGGGAAATAGCCCTGAAACTCGAGTCGCCTTTATATATATATATTTATATTTATATATTTATATATTTGATCCTTTATATTGAACACTCAATATTTCATCTACATTCAATACTTTCTTTCATGGTGCCATCCATTTTTATTTTATTTTATTTTATTTTATATTGTATATTGTATATCATATTATATATTGTATATTCCATATTCTATACCCCACATTAGTTCTGCAGGAATATAAATAAAACATAAAAAACAGACAGTGTTGGAACTCTTTTAAGCAAAATAATATATTCCTCTATACACAATCATACAAAAAAATCCACCTTTTTTGTATTTATTTTTACTCGCATATATATATATATATATATATATATATATATATATATATATATATATATATATATATACTATATATAAAACAGAGGTGTGTGTGTAATCGCTTTTCACATGAAAACGGCTTCACTATTTACTTCCATACTTGTGATGCATAAATAATTTGACCTCGGATAAATCTTAGGCTCTTCATTTCATTTTTTTTATCTCTA
>NC_142930.1:46261742-46301742 GCF_046866305.1 Octopus bimaculoides | reverse complement strand
AATTGAAATATATCAGAAGAGATTACATAAATTTTTCAAAAGCCATGCACATGCCATCACCATTGATCAGGATCACACTTCTGTGAATTTCTTGGACGCAAATTTTAACCTCACTACATCATTTTACCAACCATACCATAAACCCCAAAACAATATTACTTATATGCATGCACAGAGTAATCATCCTTGTAAAATTATTAATAACATACTTTATAACATTGAATATAGAATTAACTTATTATCCTCTAATGAAGAAATTTTTAATAAGCATAAAGACTATTACAATTTGGCTCTTAGGAAAGCTGGTTATAAATATAAATATCAAATTAAGTACAACAAAATTAACAATGATTTTTCTAATCATACCAATAATTATATGGATAAGAATTTCAGTAAACGCACTAAAAAATCCACAACCCATAATAGATTAGAACACCCTAGCACGCAACTTAATTCTATCAATTATATTCATAAAGATAACTTAACCATAAAACAAATTTTTTTTTATCAACAATGGACCAATTAATAAGATTGTTTTTTACTAACCAGATAATTACCAATACCAATATTACCAATAATATAACTAATTGTAATGTTACAGACAGTAAATATGGGAAAAACATTAACATAGCTAGAAATAGTAACATGAAACAAAGTCTTATTACTAACAAATCTTCTATTTAATCACATCCTCTTAATAACTCACATAACTACATAACCAATTTTAATGATGTTCAATATAATAATAATAATAATAATAATAATAATAATAATAATAATAATAATAATAATAGTAATGATAATAATAGAGGTAAAAAGAAACCTATACCTTATATTCGAATAGGTGACCCGTCTAATACAAACCATCATACCAATAAGAAACACAACAATAGCATCATTTGGATTATGCTTCCTCTTGCTAAACATTTGAAGTCTAATTTTATAAAGTCTAGACCGATAGAATAAGTACTAGGCTTCCAAAGAATAAGTCCTGGGGTCGATTTGTTCGACTAAAGGCGGTGCTCCAGCATGGCCACAGTCAAAAGACTGAAACAAGTAAAAAAGTAAAATAGTAAAAGAGATACCTGTTACTGGTTTTTTTATGGTTGTGTAGCCCCTAGAGGGGCGATTTTCGACCCACTAAATAATTTTGGTGGGCGTTAAATTTAATTGAATCAAATACAACTCACCAAAATGGTGAAGCGCGTCTTGAAAGAGTTGAAAAAAACAAACAAAATAAAACCTCCTACCAATATTGTAATGGATGAAGACTTCTCTCCACTTCCCTCCGTACGGGTAACAATACAGGGGTAGGGGAGTAGGAGAAAAACAAGACTGCCATGGTACAAAGTCCAACTCACAGTAACAACAATAGTAGCAGAAACACTAACAGCGGTAGAAATGACAACTTAAACAGTCGCAACAGTGACAGCAGTCGCAACAGTGACAGCAGCCGCAGCAGTAGTAGTAGTGATAGCAACTACTGTTGTTGGCACTCCGTCGCTTACGACGTCGAGGGTTCCTGTTGATCCGATCAACGGAACAGCCTGCTCGTGAAATTAACGTGCAAGTGGCTGAGCACTCCACAGACACGTGTACCCTTAACGTAGTTCTCGGGGATATTCAGCGTGACACAGTGTGTGACAAGGCTGGCCCCTTTGAATTACAGGCACAACAGAAACAGGAAGTAAGAGTGAGAGAAAGTTGTGGTGAAAGAGTACAGCAGGGTTCGCCTCCATCCCCTGTCGGAGCCTCGTGGAGCTTTAGGTGTTTTCGCTCAATAAACACTCACAACAACCGTAAAAAAGACAGCAACTGCAGCGGCAGCAGCGATAGTAACAACAACAACAACAACAACAACGAGAGCAAAAGTGACAACAGCAACAACAACAAAACCAATACCAACAACAATGACAACAACGGCAGCGACAGCAGCAGCAGCAGCGAAGAACAAACGACGCTTTACAGTAGATCTCCCAGATAGGGAGCAGATGCTACAACAGGCATGGGAACTAATAAAACAAGAGAAGACTTGGGCCAACCTGACTGTCCCATCAGAGGCAATTGAAGCAGTAGAGAGAAGAAAAGTACTTTTCAGATCCATCTCAGCAGACACGAAAAAAGCGACTTTAATAGCCCAAGTAGATATTGAGGCGGTCCTGAGGTGCATCAGAAATGACATCGAATACATAGCGAAGGGCAAACGATACGGCACCATTTCGGTGCTGTTTAAGTCAGAAGCCCTCTCTATGAAACATTCAATAATTCCCTGCAAAACCAGCAAAGACATTATGTACCCCTTCCACATGGGAAACGTATAGCTCATGTCCACATTCCTAGAATCCAACCAGGACTAGATATTTGATGGCTTTTGGGATGCGTAATCGTGGAGGGGACGGATACTGTCCCGAGAGACGTGACAAGAACTTCCAGGGAGGACTGGTCCGGGGTTGACCTGGAGATACTTCTCCAGATCACACTCGAAAACAAAAAGATCCCGAACCACGTCCGTCTCCAGAACGGGACGGTGATACATATCACGACTGAGCGCAAAAGGCCTCATTGTTTCGCGTGTGGAGAAACGACGCATTTGCGAGCTCACAACCCCCAACTGGTATAAAGTGCAAGGGGTCAAAGGACTCCACTGTTGCCTACGCCGGGACGAGAACCACAAACAACATCAGCACCAGCAACAACACCAAACACATTAATCACCCTAGGGGGAAAGAAGGAAAGCTCTCCCACCCCCTCACACCAAACAAAAATACACACATAAACAAGATTATAAACATACACACAGACACTGTTATATGGACTGTTAGATATGTAATTCGTCTGACGTTCCGTGTGTCATGTGGTTCGTCTGAGTTCATTGTTTCATTGTTGTTGTCTTGTGGGACTGTCGTAGTAAAATGTCATTGATATATATATGGCGGACATGACTTTTGTTTATTCATAACGAACATTGGGTGAGTGCGTTCTTTGTATGTAATTGAACAATAAATGTAATAATTAAATTGTATAACTCGTTATGTTATCTCTACGAGTCATCCGAGGGAAACATAACAGAGTTTATTGGCGTCGCCGATAGGATCGATAGGACCGATAGGACCGATAGGATACATGCTTACTTTACCGTAAAATTATTCATCGTAATAACAATGGCTGAAAAACAGACAGTAGAACTTATTAAATTGTTTAGGGAACAAATGGACAAGCAAATGCAACAACATCAGAGAGATATGGACGCTCTGTTAAAACTGTTTGGTGCTCGACAAGTTGAAGGCGATTCTAGTGGCTATTTTTCAGCTGCTTCAACAACAGTGTCGATTCCACCATTTACTGCATTTGATTCAGCGACAGAACTATGGCCTGATTACTGGTCAAGATTCCGTACGTTTGTGGCTGCTAATGCTGTACCTGAAAAACGCATGGCACAAGTGTTCCTGACCAATCAGACTGCTACTGTTTACAAACAACTTGCTAATCTGGCTACCCAACAAAATCCGCCTAAAGATATCAACAACTTGATAATGGACGAAATCGTTGACTTCATGAAGGAACAGTTCGACCCTAAACTTTTCATTGTGAGAGAGCGTTTCAAGTTTTGGAGTGATAAGCAGCGGAAGCCAGGCGAAACTCTCCAGGAGCTGGCAGCACGTATACGCCAGGATGCAGCTACCTGTGATTTTCCAGCGATCACAAACCCACAGGATGAAGCTCTGAGACAGAGATTCATATGTTCGGTTAACAATGAAGCGGTTCTGAAGGCGCTTTTTAAGATAAAAGACTCAGAACTAGATTTTGCCCGTGCTGTCCAGGTTGCCATTGAGACTGAAGACGCAGCAAAGGTTGCAAAAGAAACTGTATACAGTTCCAAAACCAAGCAGGTGTACAAGGTCCAGCAGAACAGGAATAAGAGTCCTCAAAAGAAACATCAGCAGTCTTATTCCACAAACCAGGAGAAATGCTACCGATGTGGAAAGGCCCACAAAGCAACAGACTGTCCTTTCAGGGAAACCAAATGTCATTTTTGTGATAAAAAGGGTCATTTGCAAGCGGTGTGTAGGAAAAAACAACATCAGCAACGCAATGGCCATTCACAAACTCCCGTGAAAAGAATCACAAAAGCTGAGCTAGTCAAGGCGATCCTAGGTGAAGTTTCCCGAGACACTCACAGTTTAATTGTGCCAGTAACAATCCAGAACAGACTGTTCACAATGGAATTGGACACTGCTACTACAGGCAATTTTGTTTCCTTGTCAGTCTGGAAACAACTTGGAAGACCAAAGCTGCAAGATGTCAAGCATCGCTATGAATCTGCCAGCAAGCACAACCTGCCTGTTCTAGGAACTTTCATGGGCCAAACCAAGGATCCAACAACTGGTAAGCAGGATCTTATACCTTACATAGTCACCAAGATCTCTGATCTTAATTTGCTGGGTCGGAATGCTATCCAGACTCTGGGAATTTCCGTAGACACTGCTCTAGGTTTGAAAAGCATAGACAGCCAAGCTAAGAGGGAAGGTGCAGAAAGGATGTATCCAAAGACCTCAAGCGAGCCCTATGTTTCCCTGCAGCAAGATTGTCACAACATGTGTGATGAATTTCCAGATCTTTTCAAGCAAGAATTGGGATGTCTCAAGAACTTTGAACTGGAAGTGAAGTTCAAATCGGACGCAACACCAGTCTTTCACAAGGCACGTCCGGTCCCATTTGCTCTTCGTGATGACCTGGCCAAAGGTTACGAAGAAGGCATCGCCAAGGGAATCTGGAAACCTGTTCAATTCAATGAATACGGAACGCCAGTGGTACCGATTCGTAAAGCACACGCTTCAAGCTACCTGAAGCCCAAACTACGGATTTGTGGTGACTACTCTGTGGGAATTAATGACCAACTTGCTGATCACCGTCATCCAATGCCACTCCCTGCTGAACTGATGCAGAAACTCGGAGATGGATTCAGATATACAAAGATAGACCTTGCTGATGCCTATAATCAGATCAAGCTGGCTCCAGAAAGTCAACGCAGACTCGCACTCAGCACTCACCGTGGAGTACTCCTGCAACAACGACTCCCTTTCGGAATCAAGTCAGCACCTGGTTACTTTCAGGAGATCATGGAAAACCTGACCCATGATCTACCTGGAGTGGCCGTCTTCCAGGATGACATGCTCGTCAGTGGGAAAGATGCAAACAGTCACTTAAACAACCTAAAGTGTCTGCTCACACGTCTAAGCGACAATGGACTCAGATGTCGCCGTGAAAAGTGCCAGTTTGCACTACCCAGTGTAGAATACCTTGGACACATTTTGTCGACTGAAGGGAGCACTAAGGGATCCAAAGTCGAAGCAGTCTTAAAGATGCCACGTCCAACGAACGAATCAAGCTTGAAATCTTTCCTAGGTTCAGTTCAGTTCTATGGAAAGTTTATCCCAAACTTAGCTAGTATAGCAGAGCCACTCTATTGCCTTACGAAAAAGTCAACTATTTGGAAGTGGGGAGATGAGGAACAGTCAGTTTTTGATCACTTGAAAAATGTACTTTCATCAAGTCAAGTTCTGATACACTTCGATCCAAACAAAACTTTGGGACTGGCTTGTGACGCATCAAACGTTGGTATTGGAGCAGTCCTGTTTCACCGCTATCCTGATGGAAGCGAGCGCCCAATATCCAATATGTCCAAGACTCTCACTTCTGCACAGCGTAACTACAGTCAAATTCAAAAGGAAGCCCTAGCTATCATATTTGGCTTGCAGAAGTTTTACCAATATTTGTACGGTCGTAAATTCGTACTCGTGACTGACCACAAGCCACTGACATCACTATTCAGTCCGAGGAAAGGGACGCCACTTCTCGCTGCTAACAGACTAGCACGATGGGCCCTGTGGCTGAACCAGTTTGACTACACCATTGAATATCGGAAATCAGCAGATCATGGCAATGCTGATGCCCTCAGTCGCTTGCCATTCGGTGATAATAACGACTTTGACAGAAAGGAAAATGGTGAAGACATAGACATGGTGTGTGCCATCAAAACTCTTAGTATTCAAGTCCAACCTGTGGATGCTAACGTCCTCCGTCAAGAGTCAGGGAAAGATCCAGTGATATCTACAGTGATGCGCTACGTCCGTGAAGGCTGGCCACCAAAGAACATGGAGATCAATGACGAAGTCAACAAGTTCCGTAAGTTATCAAACTCACTTAGTATCTGTCATGGATGCCTTATACATGGATCTAGAGTTGTGATTCCACATAGCTTGCAGCCAAAGATCCTCAATCTTCTGCATCTCGGACACTTTGGCATGGAACGCATGAAACAGCTAGCAAGAACTGCTGTATATTGGCCTGGTATCGATGCTGCTATAGAGATAGCCAGTCGACGATGTGATTCATGTAACGAACATCAAAGGCAGCCATCTAAACCTCCAGTTCACCCATGGATGTTACCAGAAAAGCCGTGGAACCGCTTACATCTGGACCATGCAATAAATTTTATGGGTAGAGATTGGCTGGTGATCACAGATGCTTATTCCAAGTACCCATGCATTCATCCCACTTCCTCCACGTCCTCCAAAGCCACTTTGAATCTGCTTGAGGAAGACTTTGCGCACTTCGGATTTCCTCACACACTGGTCACCGATAATGCACCAACTTTTACGTCTGAGGAGTTCCAGAGCTGGTGCAAAGAACGCGGGATCACACACCTGACAGGGGCACCTTACCACCCAGCTACCAACGGAGCAGCGGAACGTTTGGTGCAGACCTTCAAACAAGCTCTGAGGAAGTCTTCTCTTCCGCCAACACGAGCACTTCAAGAATTCTTGATGCAGTACCGGAGAACACCGACATCCTGTGGATTCTCTCCAAGTGAACTTTTGAATCACCGGCAGATACGAACAAGGATTGATTCTCTGCTGCCATCGCCAGTACACATTGCTCAAGGCAAACAGTCTAAGGAAGCACATAAGTCTCAGGTGACTCCAAGCTCGGCTGATGTCGCTAAAGTTACCAGGCAGTACAAGGCCGGAGATCCTGTGTATGCACTCTACTATGGACCTCGCCGAGACAAAGATCCCCGATGGGTACCAGCAATCATTAAGAAGTCATTGGGTACTCGCTGCTTTAACGTGAAGATCTCGGAAACTGTGCCACTAACACAAAGACAAACCAGACCCAAGACCATGTTACCCGTTCCAGAGTATGGACCAGACAACCCAAGACGGTCCAAGAGAACCCGTAAAACCCAAGAGAGACTTTGCTGTTGATACTTCTTGTGTAGCATCAATTTCAGTGGGGAGGTGTTATATGGACTGTTAGATATGTAATTCGTCTGACGTTCCGTGTGTCATGTGGTTCGTCTGAGTTCATTGTTTCATTGTTGTTGTCTTGTGGGACTGTCGTAGTAAAATGTCATTGATATATATATGGCGGACATGACTTTTGTTTATTCATAACGAACATTGGGTGAGTGCGTTCTTTGTATGTAATTGAACAATAAATGTAATAATTAAATTGTATAACTCGTTATGTTATCTCTACGAGTCATCCGAGGGAAACATAACAGACACATTTATAGCAACAGACACCACACTCATAGCGCACACAGACAAAACGGAAACAACAAGACCATCGCCACTGCAGTCAAACAAACGTATTAAACAACACCAACACAAAATACCCAACTTCGTACTCATCAGAAGGGACAACGAGGAACTAATGGCCCTCGTAACACAAAACGCGGAAATTGAAAAGTGGGTGGATATTCGAATCGAACACATTTTGCGTACCAGAAGATTTACTTCTGGTGTGAATGTCGCTCGATTCTTACACAAAAATTCGAGAGAGGTTTCCAGAGGACATGGGAGCCCCGGACGTGAGACCCACATCGAGGCTCTTAAAGAGGTTCCCCATTATAGGCTCTTAAAGGGGTTCCACCAATTATGGAAGTCAAACTACCCGATTTCACAAGACACCGGGAGGTAAGTAAACCTTTCCCTTCTCTCTTTAGCTTGCCAACATGGCCATACTAAGAGTAGGATTTTTAAATGTTCGAGACCTGGGTTCGGCCTGGAAGCAGGGCGCCTGCTCAACAACCTCAGGTTTCTAGAATTGGATATAATTGCTGTCAGTGAGACCAGGATTTCCAATACACGTGCATTGGCCCCCATATTCGACGACTATCAGATCTTCGCATTTGTTAGTTGGCCGGGAATGAGAGTGGCAGTGCTGTTTAGGAAAAAACTGGATCTCGAGTTAAAGTCGAACTACCGGGTCCCGGACGGGAAGTTGGTTGTCCTGGATGAGAGCAATAGTGAATGTAGTGTTTTTAGATTGGTGGCCGTCTACCGGAGCCAAACGGCTGGATTTCATTCGGCGTCTGGAAGCCTTTCTTGGTTCGTTTCGCCCTTTACTGTTAGTAGGGGACTGGAATGGAATCTTAGATCAACGCTGGGATTGTGTTGGAGTACCTGATAGAAGAGGTGGGCGCAAAAGCCTGAAGCACCTGATCAATCAGTTCCAACTGTCTGACAGGTACCGATGAGATTTCCCTAATGCGCCAGTGTGGACCTGGACCAACCGCTTAGGGTCATCTAAATCGTATATAGATAGGATTTTCACTAGGAAAATAGATCGTACTGTGTAGGATGTTCACTTTTTAAAACGGTCGCCTATTTAGACCATAAGTTTTGTAACCTGTACGGTCGATCTACATAAGACGCGTAGGTTAGGATCCGGGTACTGAAAGCTGAACATGTCGTTTCCGGTTACAGGGACCGAGTCAGCAATTTAGTTAAGCAAAAGTTGTCAGGTGGGGTGTCGTCAACAACAAGCAGAAGGCGGCTCTCAAAAGAGAGATTAGAGTAATGTCGATAGAGTTTAGCAAAGAAATAGCGTTAGGTAAAAATAGAAAAGAGGAGGAGTTAGTAGCTAAACTAGACGAGGCTATTTGTTGTGGCATTACAACCGACGTGCTAACAACGAGAATGGCATTAGACCAGTTTTTCAATGCGAAACTTGAAGGTTCATTGTCAGGGATAAGGCGCGTGCTCTAAGAAACGAGGGGATCAAAGCTGTTTGATGAGCCTGCGTCGCGGAGGTGCAGCGTGGTAACAAAACCACAATTTGGTTTTGACGGACCGAGACGGACACGAGCTGAGCGATTTCAGGCAGATGTGTGAGGCCTTTCGCCAACACTTTGCTTGGTTGTTCGGAGAGAGTGACGAGGCGGAGATGGCGGCGGACTTCAGTCCCTATCTCGACGGCTTGCCGCATCTCTCGGCGGCCTACGCTGAGCGCTGTGAAAGGCAGATAGCTTCAGCCGAAATTCAGGATGCCCTTGTCGGCTGCACGAGGCACAAGTCACCCGGTTTAGATGGTCTGCCTTATGAACTTTACATAAATATGTCAGATTTGTTCTCCGATCTTATCGAAGCGTTCTATTGCAACTGGCAGCAGAATGGGAGTATTTCCAGTTCTGTGAGCCGAGGCGTAGTGACGCTGATAAGGAAAAACGAAAACAAGAGGGACACATTAAATAACTTCAGGCTCATAACTCTGCTTAACACAGAGCTTAAGATTTTGGCCAAGGTATTAGCAAAGAAGTTGGTGCTTGTCATCGAGAATTTGGTTGGGGAGGCGTAAGCCTGCGCAATCCCGACTAGGTCCATACACGACAATCTCCACCTCATGCGATACATCATAGAAAGGGTAGGGTGGGGCACTGATCAATTTAGATCAATCGAAAGCATTCGATAGGGTCGACTATTGATATCTAGAAGCTGTCTTCCAAGTGGCTGGCTTCGGCTCCATCTTCAGAGGTTGGATTCGGTGGTCAAAGTTAATGGCTACCTCTCGGAACCATTTCAGATCTCCCGATGGTCCATCAAGGGTGCCCTCTCTCCTCCCTTCTGTATGTATTGACTCTTGAGCCTTTATAGCTGAAGCTGGAGCTGCTGCAGGGCATCTCGGTTCCAACTTGGTGAGGTGCGATCGGGGGCAAGGCACAACGGTCAAGCAATAGTAGATAACGGATGCAAGAGAGCTGTGTTGGCGTATGCGGACATTACCGTGATGGCGTCGGACATCTCAGAAATCGAGATGGTTGACACAACATTGGAGGAATATGAAAAGTTGACGGGAGCAAAACTTAACCCATAAAAGTCAGTGGGCTTGCAACCCGGCACCTGGAGAGGTAAGACCGTGCCGTCCAACAGCGTCGTTGGGCGCTGGACGGATGCGCATCTCCAGATATTCTGCCTAAACGGTGAACAGGTGTGGTCACCGTTTGTCAAACAGGCCTATCCACAGCTCGTCTCCTTGACTGAGCTGCAGTCCTGGGTCAAGAAGAGACTGAGGCAGGGTGACTGGCATCTGGAATGTTGCAAGGCACCCAATGCCCTCTACCAGGCGGACAACGCGATCAGTGGAACGTCCACTCTACAGAGCGCTGACGCACTTGGAGAGATGCTAGGAGTTGACGAAGTCGAACTCACCAGTCTGTTCAGGAGGACGATGGATAACTTCCAGAAATCTTTAGGGTGAAGAGAAGAGAGGGCTCTCCTGAGGCGCCCTGTGTGATCGGGGTGTCCATGGTGTGTGGGTTTCCTTGGACGCTCCTGTTTGGATTTCCCCCTATTGGGGAATTCCTCCATTGTTTGAATTCTATTGTTAATTGTTTTTGTTTATTTACTATTTACACGCATCGTCTAAACCCCACCGTTTGTTTTGTGTAATGTCCTTTTCTTTTTCGTGTGGGCCCTTGTGGTTAATAAAGACAGACTAAAGACAATATTATTATTACTTATTATTATTAAAGCGGTGAGCTGGCAGAATCGTTAGCACGCTGGACGAAATGCTTAGCGGTATTTCGCCCATCGCAATGTTCTGAGTCTAAATTCCGCCGAAGTTGACTTTGCCTGTCATCCTTTCGGGGTGGATAAATTAAGTACTAGTTGAACACCGGGGTCGATGTAATCGACTCATCCCCTCCCGTCAAAAATTGCTGCCCTTGCGGTAAAATTTGAAACAAGGCGGCTAGCTGGCAGAATCGTTAGCTCGTCGGGCAAAATGCTTAGCGGTATTACGTCCGTCTTCACGTTCTGAGTTCAAATTCCGCTGAGGTCGACTTTGCTTTTCATCCTTTCGGGGTTTTTGCTTTAAATCCTTGTGCCTTTAGTAGAAAGGGCTATTATTATCATTATCATTTGATGAATACTCTCAGCTTATTTTGCTGGGTATGATGGAAAGTGTCAGCTGTCCACAGCCAGCAGACTAAGGTGACACTTGTTTACTGGTCATGCTTCTGCTGATTTTTGTAGGCGTTCTACCTTCAAACTTGCCCCAAACTATGCAAACTTGTTCGTTGGCTACGTTGATGTCCAAATATTCTCACAATTCACTGACACCACTCTCGAACTATACGGTCGTTATATCGACAACTGTATTGGCGTGACTTTACCCTCCCGTGAACAACTGGGCTCCTTCCTCTCCTTTGTCCAATCCTACCATCCTGCCCTCGATTTCTCCTGCACTATCTCTAACTCTTTCGTTGAATTTCTCGACATTTCTGCCAGCATCCACCACTCCGCTCTCACTATCTCCATCCGCTACAAAAACACTGACTCACACTCCTACCTTAACTTCTCCTCCAGCCCTACCCACACCAAGCTCTCCATCCCCTACTCCCAAAATTCCTCCGTCTACATAGGCTCTGCAGTGACGACCATGACTTTGAGACTCAGTCTCAACTCATGGCTTGCCGTTTCATCCTACGTGGATATCTCCTCACTATATCTACATTGCCCTTGCCCGGGCACGATCTGGGGACTGCCTCTGCTCTTTCTCCTCGTACCCGCCCTACTTTTACCCGTCTTCCGTGTCTCCTCCACCCTCCACCCTACCCCTCCAACGCACCATCGTCCGAGCCTTCCGATTTCGACCACTTCGCTTTGCACATCTTCCTCAACATACCCCTTCACTCCTTCAAACTAGCCCATAACCTGCGTGACCTCCTGATCCGCAGTTTCTCCCCCCTCCCAGCCTGGCTCCTTTCCTGCTCCAGCCCGCGCTGTCACACCTGCCCCTACCTCTCCAACACCACCATCCTCACAGGCACCTATCACCGTCCTTATCACGTCACCGACTCCTTTATTTGCACCTCTAGTAATGTCATTTGCTGCATTTCCTGCTCTCTCTCTGTCCTTCCTTGTACATTGGTCAAATGGGACACCGCTTGGTTGACCGGTTCGTGGAGCACCTTCGGGACATCATTCACGGCAATGACACCCTGGTCACTCGCCAATTCCGCTCTACCTGTTATTTACTACAACATCTGTCTGTGTTCGGACTGTCTCTGCACAGGGGCCACTCGGACTCCTGCCTTCGCCGTGAACCGAAACTAATCTTCTCTCTTCGTTCCTTTGCACTATATGGGTTCAACTCACCCCCTCTCTTCATCTGAGACTAACCTCACCTTCTCCCTTCATTTGACACCAATCCCACACGGATTCCCACCCACCTCACACACCCTCCACCTACACCTGCATACTGCCCACCTCGGTACCCTCACCCACATGCACCACTATACACACACCCATACACTGTTCAACTCATCACCCACTTTACACACCATTACACGCACACCCACAACACCTTCCCACTCTACACACACTTCTCAGCACCCACACAACACACCATTATCTACACGCACACACAATCTTCAATAGCGTTACCACACATACCACTATATGAGCAGCCACACACACTGTTTAACTCAGCACACACACTCCCTCACCAACAGAAGTACATAATACTTGAACACAGAATATATACTCCCACACCCACACAAGCACATATTACTTGAACATAGGCAATATATAGACACACGCAACACGCATAAACACACGCAACACATAGACAAAGACAATTTTCGCCCACATACACTATACACATGCACACTATTTGGTCACAGTGACACACACACACACACACATACACATGTGCACACACTATGCGTAAAAAGCACACATCAACTGCTACACTCAACATACACACACACATACATGTTACCCATGCACACACACATCAAACTCACTCGCCCCTATTCACACATGCACACTTACACTCAAACACACCATTCTCACGTACACACACACGCTTGCGCACCTCCTCTTGCTGGGATCACCATAAGTTACCTCCCCATCATTCCACCTCTCTTTATTATCTCCCTTTAATTCAACCTCTTTTTTTCCCAATCATTCGCCATGTTGGATCACTGAACTCAACGCGTTTTTTTTTCATTCTCTCTCTATCTATTTCCTCTTATTACTTTCTGTCGAAGAACGTAGATTCCAAACGTAAAAGACTTATCCATTTTCCCGAACTTCAAATTAATACACTTGCTTGTTGTTCCTAGACTTGTATTCGTCTTTGTTTTCCTATAAATTTGAACTATATATATATATATATATATATATATATATATATATATATATATATATATATATATATATACACGCATATATGTGCGTGTGTGAGTGAGTGTGTGTGTGTGTGTATGTGTGTCTGTATACATACATACATACATACCTGTGTATAGGTATGTATATGTATTTGTGTATATATATGAGAAGTTAAATAAACGACAAGGAAACAAGAAATTATGTAATGAAGTTCCTTACGTAATTTCTTGTTCCTTGTTATTCATTAAATATCTTATAAAAGTGTGTACTTAACGTCTTTTTCTGAAGGATATGTATACTGAGCTCTCACCAGTTTATTAGTATTACTCTGCCTAAGCGATATAATGTGTAATGGCGTCTGTCTGTCTTTGTGTTTAGGGTTAATCTAGCTCCTCCCACACATCCAACCGATTTTAAGGATTTTTCAAAACTCGATAATGCTCAGCTGGCATCGATTTTTGTGAGCTCAATCGGGTGTTTGAATGAAAATTCCCATAACGATGTTATTTTTCATGCAGCTTTTGCATTTTTGTCCGATTTTGATGAAAATCGATCAGTGAGCTAGGCTCATGGCAGTGAGTTGATATCAATATATGGCATTGACAAAAAAATCGATAATTACGCCTCAGCAGTGATTTTATAAAATCATTAGGGTTTTTGCGTGCAAATACCTATAGGGATTTTATTTTTGGCCGTAACTTATATATTTTTCATCTAAGTTTAATGAAATTTGAGATGCAAGTAAGTTTTGTGGGGGAGACGGTAAAAGTGTTTATTTAATTCAAGAGGGCTTGAAAAGGGCACAAATACAAATAAGCATTTCCTTAGAGACATTCTTGTTGATTTTGTAGAAATTTTACACATGATTACAGTTGATGCCGGCATGAAGAGTTGACAAAAAATCGATAATTGCGTGTGAGCGGGGGATTTTAAGAAATAGATAGACTTTTTGTATGCAATAACCCATTAGATTAATATTTTATGCTGTAACTTTTACAGAATTCATCCGATTTTGATGAAATTTGACATTTAGGTAGAGTTTATGGAGTCATGTGGTAGAATTAAAATTAAACTGGTGAAAGGCAGAAATCGTCAAAATTCACTCACAATAAAATAATGAACAGATTGTGAAGAAAATTGACCTATGAGTAAAAGTAAGCACTTCGACATATGAAACATCGATTATTCATATAATGTATTGGGATTTAAAAGTCAATGAGATATTTTCATGTAAATGGTCACATGGATTCTAATTTATGATATAACCTTAGCACTTCGGATTTTACCGAGATTGGACAAGCTGATCAATTTTGTACAGAGGGTGGCATTAAGGGGAGTGAAATAAGCAAACATCACTCTCAACGGGTCGAGGTACACCCAATAGTTTGACTGCGATTTCAGACGGTCCAGTATTTAGGAGTATGTCGAAAACGTTAACTGGGCATAATCCCTGCCGAACCAGATATAATATCTTAATGGGTAATAGTTGGCATGGGGAACGTAGAAGATTTCAAAACAAGGTCAGAGGTGGGCTTAACTTCAACACGGAAAACACGAGCAACGCCAGGTCCAACAGCTAGTATATACATATATAAATATATATCTTCTGGCAATAGGAACAACACACACACATTTACAAATATCACATAATTACCATATCTTCATGACAATATAAAGATCTAAGAAATTAGGGAAATTTGTGAGAACCGTCTAAATACGCATGTACCTGTGTTTCTCTTCCACATATCTATTTATATCTCCTTTGCATCGATCTATTTTTTCTTTTGATTAAGGAATTACGAAGTAAAATCACTATAATAGGCACAAATGTTGCCGTGGGTCAAGAATTTTGCTTCCCAACCACATGGTTATGGTACCGGGTTCAGTCTTCTACTATAGCCTCGAGCCGACCAAAGCCTTGTTAGCGGATTTGGTAGACGGAAACTGAAAGAAACCCGTCGTATATATATATATATATATATATATATATATATATATATATATATATATATATATATATATATATATATATATATATGTATGTATATATATCGTCGATTCTTCCCATTTCTAGCAATGGAAGAAGGCGGATATCAAGTGGGGAGGGCTATGGTTCAGGTAGAAATGCGGAACCAGGAAGAAGAAAGAAGGTCAAGAGTTGTGGAGCTGGTATCTCAAGGTGACTGGACTAAGTAGGATCTCCCTTAGAGGAAGGTCATATGAAGACACCTGTGGGGACTGGAACTTTTCCCCATCTACTTCCTGTTGCGGGCAGTGTATGACACACTCCCAAGGCCAACAAGCCTGCACAGACGGGATTTGAGGGAAGACCAACTGTGTAGACTTTGTGGAGAAAGGGGCATGCTGGCACACAACTTATCAGGGTGCAGAGTAACACTTTCTCAAGGAAGATACAAGTGGCGCCGTGATAGGGTGATTGCAACATCTGCTCATACCCTGGAGGAGAAAAGGTTAATAAGAAACTGTACATGCAAGTTCAAGGTGCAGCCATTGGTGTCGGTGTGGCTGGCCTCTTCATGACCTGGTGGGACAGAGAACTTAAGCAATCCTTAGCAGAACAGTCCACAACTCTTCTACTCTACAGTAGGTATGTAGATGACATTAATATCATAATTAAGACCAACTCTAGTAACGGTAATGTAGAAACTGAGATGAACATAATGGAGAGCATCCTGCAAGTAGCTAACTCCATTCACCAAAGTATCAAGGTAACTATGGATTACCCCACTAGGCACCCCAACAGTAGACTACCCGTCTTTGATACTGAACTTTGGTTAGAGACTGTGAACAACAGAGTGCAGCTCCTCCACTCCTATTACATGAAACCCATAGCTTCGAAATATGTTGTTCACAAGAACTCAGTTTTGTCTCACAGCATGAAAATTAACATACTGATAGAAGACTTAGGAAAAATAAACAACGTGTCCCCACTATGCAAACCCTATGAAACTTCATGCATCGCATGCAATTCTCTTGATATGATCAGAAAGATAGGGTTCGAGTATGCAGGGGTGCTAGAAAGAAGTTAGAGGAGACATCTAGGAGCATTGCGGAACGACTAAATGAACATTTGAGACAATATGACGACAAAAAAAGCAGTCATCCATACTCTACCAGCATGCTAATAACCAACATAGAGGCAATCTGGGTCAACTTGACATTCGCATTTTTATCCAAGCACCCAAAGGACCCAACACTCAGATAAATACAGGAGTACGTGCTCATAAATGAAACACCCCAGTACTAAATAGGAAATATATGTAGTAGATATCATACCCCTATACCCACAGTTTATACAGGTAGAGTAGAATAGTTAGTGGGCTGTTATGTAGATAGATGTATGTGTGTGTGAGGTGTGTATATATGTGTATATGTATATACTCATGTATATAGGCATATGGATATGAATGTAAACAGATAGACATACAGACGGATAGATACATAGGTTATATGAACAAACAAGTACACACGCAAATGGAGACTGAAACACATGACCATATATACACATACAGTTCACTTCACACAAGGACGCATATGGAGACACGCGTCCACACATATGGAGATACACATCCATACACACACATGCAGGCATACATACATACATACATACATACATACATACATACATGTGTATGCACACACACACACACACACACACATTGACCCACACACAATCGCACAAACACAAAAAGGACGCAGCTTGAATAACGGACAGAGTCAACAACTATTGAAAAGGTTGCAAGACGCAACGAAAATTTTAGAAAAATAAGTAAATGAGTGGAAATTTTACCGGTGAGTGTGTTAAATTATAAGCCACTAAAAGAGAATGACTCTCCCCAAACACAACAGAATATATATATATATATATATATATATATATATATATATATATATATATATATATATATATATATATATATATGGTATGTAGCAATTAAAATGGGAGGAGGAAAAATATTATTAATTAGTGACTATTTATTTTCATCCTCACAATGTAAGATGCAACTTCTTCGAGTTGTAGTGCAATGATTTTACGCAGTACTGATATTCATTTTTTCGTTGATTGCTAGAAAACTGGTGAAAAAAGGAGAGATAGAAAGAGTAAGAGAGTTGGTCTCTCTAGGCTGACAAGCAGACGGGGTGAAAGTTATATTGTCGCTCGATAACAATCCACAGGTGAGAGGGGAGAAATAGATACTCTTCAGCTAGGCGCCAATTGACCAAAGAGATAGCACCGATTTGGTGTTCCGTATATTTTCTCTAACTAAATTTGGTCAGGATAGACAAAAGATTTTCCGTCTTTTATCTGCCCAAACCTTATTTAACCTAAGAATGTTAACTTAAACAACAGAAATAAACTAAGTGACTGTTGATTCTCTTCAATCTCCCTGTGCAAAAGCTGAGAGCAAAGGAAAGGAACTGGTAGAAAAATGTAGATTCAGTTTCGAAACCAAGCTTAGAGTCTAGGAAACTATTCGTTACATCATGCTCCTCGTACAGTGTTTGTCAAAAAACAAACAAGTGATAATAGGAAAATTGCAGAGATGTGTACCATGCAAAAATTAAAGAACGTTCAAAATTGTGAATGCAAAGTGTGAAGTTATGGAGGCGCAATGGCCCAGTGGTTAGAGCAGCGGACTCGCGGTCGGAGGATCGCGGTTTCGATTCCCAGACCGGGCGTTGTGAGTGTTTATTGAGCGAAAACACCTAAAGCTCCACGAGACTCCGGCAGGGGGTGGTGGCGACCCCTGTTGTATTCTTTCGCCCCAACTTTCTCTCACTCTTTCTTCCTGTTTCTTGAGTAACGCTGCGATGGACTGACGTCCCGTCCAGCTGGGGGGAAACTGGGCCCATGAGCCTGGCTAGGCTTTAGAAGGGCGCATATATAAAGTGTGAAGTTACAGATAGATGTGACGCAAGGCCAGTAAAATCATAAATATCCGGAGAAAAAAACCTGAGATGTATACGAGACAAGTATCTATTGAAGGGGGTTCGAATAGCATGCAATGTTGCTTTGTGTGTGTAGGATGCAGTCTGGGCTTCGTGCGTATCGGCATTGTGGCAGTGTTAAGTGAACATGCGCATGATTCAGTAACGGATTCTGTATACATATGCGCGGGAACGATGGAACTATGGCCTTTCAGTGAAAGGAGCTGAGAGGATAGAGTGCAATCTCAATCCATATATCGTTCTCATAGGTTAAATGTCCCGGGTATTGTTATCGTTGTTGTCATTATTATTCTTGCCTTTCATCCTTTCGGGGTCGATAAATCAATTAGTCCCCGCCCCCAAAATTTCAGGCCTTGTGCCTTTAGTAGAAAGGATTATTATTTATTATTATTATTACGAATTATTATTGTTGTTGTTGTTATTATTAAGGCGGCGAGTTGGCAGAATCGTAAGCACGCCGGGCGAAGTGATTTGCAGTATTTCGTCTGTTGTCACATTCTGCGTTCAAATTTCGATGAAGTCGTCTTTGCCTTTCATCCTTTCGAAGTAGATAAATTAAGTACCAATCGAGCACTGGTGTCGATGTGATCGACTTGTCCCCTCCCGCCCAAATTTCAGGCCTTGTGCTTTTAGTAGAAAGGATTATTATTTAGTAGAAAAGATTATTATTAATAATTTTGCCTTTGCACAACTTCTAACGCTGGAGATGTATTACAGTGTTAGTTGTTCACTACCAGTGAACTAAGGTAACACCTCTTATTTTCCGAGCACCTTCCGGAGTAATCGAGCGATTCCAAGCAGTGCTGTTTTCTGCAAGTGCTCCACCCTTATTACAATCCCTATTTGTTCCACGTACTTCCCGAGATTTTTGCTCACTGTTCCCAGGGCTCTGACAATTATTGGTACTACTGCTACTTTTTTCATCGACCACAACTGCTTAACTTCCCAAGCCAACCTGTCATATCTCTCTTTTACTCTTTTACTTGTTTCAGCCATTTGACTGTGGCCATGCTGCAGCACCGCCTTTTGTCGAGCAAATCGAACCCAGGACTTATTCTTTGTAAGCCTAGTACTTATTCTATCAGTCTTTTTTGCCGAACCGCTAAGTTACGGGGACGTAAACACACCACCATTGGTTGTCAAGCGATGGTGAGGGGACAAACACAGACACACAAACACACACACACACACACACACACACACACACACACACACACATATATATATATATATATATACATATATACGACAGGCTTCTTTCAGTTTCCATCAACCAAATCCATTCACAAGGCTTTGGTCGGCCCGACGCTATAGTAGAAGACACTTGCCCAAGGTGTCACGCAGTGGGACTGAACCCGGAACCATGGTTGGTAAGCAAGCTATTTATCACACAGCCACACCTCGACTTTTCTTTCTTCCTTATCGCATACCTTGTTGTCAGCTGGGCATGCTATATTTATGATCCAGCATAGTTTTTCTTTCTCAATTATTATTATTATTATTATTATTATTATTATTATTATTATTATCCCTTCGAGGTCGATAAACTCAGTACCAGTCGAGCACTGGGTCGATGCGATCGACTAGTCTCCTCCCACAAAATTCAGGCCTTTTGCTTTTAGTAGAAAGGATTATTATTATCATTATTATTATTATTATTATTATTATTATTATTATCATTATTATTATTATTATTATTATTATTATTATTATTATTATTATTATTATTAAGGCAGCGAGATGGCAGAATCGTTAGCATACCGAGCGAAATGCTTAGCGGTATTTCGTCTGCTACTATGTTCTGAATTCAAATTTCGCCGAGGTTGACTTTACGTTTCATCCTTTCGGGATCGATAAATTAAACATCAGTTGAGTACTGGGCTCGATGCAATCGGCTTAACCTCCCCCCTCCACACACACACACCACCACAACCAAATACCGGGCCTTGTGCCTATAGTAGAAATTATTATTATTATTATTAAGGCGGCGAGCTGGCAGAATCGTTAGCACGCTGGGCAAAATACTTAGCGGTATTTCGCCCGTCGCTCCTTTCTGGGTTCAAATTTCGCCGAGGTCGACTTTGCCTTTCGTCATTTTGGAGTCGATAAAATAAGTACCAGTTGAACAAAGGGGCCAATGTAATCAACTTACCCCACCTCCACCAAGCTGCCCTTGTGGAAAACAAATTTGAAATAATAATAATAATTATTATTATTATTAACTAGCAGAAGTGCCCGGCGTTGCTCGGGGCTTAATTGTTTTAAAGTACTGTTGATGATTCTACTCAATTATGATTATTGAGGGAAAGATTGCTATAAGTTGAAAACCAACCAATCAATTTGCAACTGGACAGAAAGCCTTGCCTAGAGCATTGCAGCACTCTGAGAAGTGGGTAACAATAGAATGTGAGGTGGCCCTGAAAAAGCTGTTTTATTATTCTCACAATTGTAACAATGTCTTAGCAATGCAGATGACTTAAGACACGCACGTACTGTACCAGCTCTATTCACCTTGGGAATAACTGGCAGTGTTTGCTTGAAGTCCCCTGAAAGAAGAAGTGTTATGCCTCCCATGGGAACTGTAGAGTCTTTGATGTCTCTCAGAGATCTATGTAGCGCCCCAAGAGCACCTCTGTGGGCCATTGTACATTCATCCCAAACGATAAGCTTGCATCGTCTGAACACTTCTGCCTGATCTGAGCTGTTACTGATGTTGCAAATTGGTGTGTCCGTCTTCGCTAAGTCAAGCGGAAGGTTGAAAGTGGAGTGAGCTGTCCTGCCGCCTGGCAACAAAGTAGCCGCAATTCCAGATGATGCCACAGCTAAGGCAATGCCTTGTGTTTGCCTAATCTCAGCCAATATTAAGTTTGTGACAAAAGTTTTGCCAGTTCCTGCAGGAGCGTCGAGGAAGAAAATCTCCCAGCTTTGTCCCGGACAGAATTAATAACGGAGTTGTAAGCGAACTTCTGTTCTGGAAGGAACTTTGGCTCATTGTTCGCTATGTACTGGGCAAGTTCATCAACATTATAACATGTCTCACGCAGCAAATCGGAAGACAGTGTGTTGGGCGTTCCCAGTTTGTTGAAGGTAGTCCATACACTGGCAACGCACTCTCGCCCATATTGAGAACAGTATCTTCGATTTCAAGCAGCGCTCTGTTGTAAATGCGGTCACTGTACTCAACGTCGATTGATGGATTTAGCAAGTGAACCTGATGCAGGAAATCTTCAGACATGTAATTTTTGTAGGTCAGCCATAAAGAAGCGGGATCACCCAAGTCGCACCATAGGAGTAGAATAGCGAAAAGCGATCTTAGTCTTTTAGAGGATTTTAACAAAACGCCCTCCGCCATAGTGGCGGCCCATTGTGAATCGTCCTCCAAAAGTCCGCGCCTGAAGCAGGCTTCGCGGAAAGTGTCACATAATTCACTGTCAACAGTTCTTATGTCTTGAAAGCTTTGTGGGCCGACAACGTCATGAAGGAGAAGGTGAAGGTGAAAACACTCATGCTGGTAGGGAGGCACAGTGTACACTCTTCCTAGACAACTGTTAAACTTGACACCGAGATGTCCTTGAACATCCTGACCTGACTTCCTACGCACCCAAGTGTTCTTTGACCACACATAGTAGGACGGAACCTGAGGGTATAAAAGCGTTTTGGCAAATGTGTCAATTTGGCAAAGCCTAAAAAAACCATTCAAACTTGTTTCTTTTCGATTGGCCGCCAATTGAACAGCAGTCTGTTCAGTAAAATAAGTCCGCTGGTCGTTTTCCAAATGAATCGCGAGTTGTATGATGGCGGGGTTCCTTTGGTGAAGCGGAAACCCGAATATCCGCCAAAAAGCTTCACCACTGCTGATATATCGACCTGCCAAGTACTGCGACACCTCGTCCATGCTATTGTCCTTTTGAAGGCCGAACATGGCAGCATCCGAACCCTTGTTAACATAAGTACTGAATGACAGAACTCCACATTTATATGAGCGTTGAAAATTATCATCAGTAATGGACAGTATGGGACCACCCATCTATTATCAACTTGATGACCCCGTAAGATTATAGTGAATCCCCCATTCTCAGGCCGCCTTCGTCTGTACAGTGGATATCCATCACCAGCGGTCTGGGTCTCGTCCACGAAACTCTTTGGGTATCGTTTAGTGCACACATGGTGTTTGTGGCATGAGGAGAATTTTTGAAAACCGGGATCGCACGGACCATGCACCATGTGTGCCTTGACAATATCGTACAGCTGTCGGTCAGCAGTGGGGTTTGGGATTTCTGCTTTGATGATTTCATCTATAAGTGTAGGGTCTATTTTGGTGACCAACCAAACCAAAATGTGTGCATGTGGCAACCCTCTCTTCTGCCACTCAACAGTATACATGTGACACTTAACAGGGCCAAACACCTGCCCTATTTTGATGAAATCAATTAGCCTAGTCAGCTTCTGCTTGAAAATCCTGACAATAAGATCATGCCGATAGCAGTACTGCTGGTGTGGGAGAAGTTCTCGTGTTACCTCAACCCACTTGGGGTTACATGTAAACGTGATGAATAAATCAGGGCGTCCATAGTGCCGAACGAAAGTCATAGTGTCTTGTGTTCGCTCGTGCATGTATCGTGGCCCCCCCCCCCTGTATATGTTGAGGGGAGAATGCACATTTTGCCGATGTTTCTTGGGTCAGCGTCATTATTGATGCCATCACGCAAATGGATGTAGGAATCTGATCGCAGCTTCTTCTAAGTGACAGGTATTTGCATGTATCTGTGTATTTGTATGTAAGTGTATAGGTGGCATTTCATGTGCGGAATAAAAGGTGAAAGTTGTTATAGAAAGGAAATGACATTGTGTTACAGGGGAAAATATTTATTTGACTCTCTTTTTCTTTCGTTTGTCTGTTAGGGTTTAGTTCCCGCCAATTAGAATGAGGTCATTGGTAACCATAGGTACATATATATGTGTGTATTTACGTATGATTGGCAGTGTGTCTGTTTATTTGACTCTCACTCCCCTTCGTTTCTTTGTCTTTTTTCTTGGATCGTTCGTAAGAGAAAGTAGCAATTGAAACGATGTATAAGAGGAATAGAAATAGTTAATTTTAGAGGGGCAAAGTAATTTTGTATGTATCTGTCATTACAGTATCGAAATGTGATTGTTTCAATTTTGATAGTTTTCTTTTTCTCCTTCGTTTCTTTTTGTATCTGTTGTTTGATTTTTCGTAAAGCTTCATCAGAGGAAGTAGGAGTTGAAAGGATTTGTATTAGAAAGAGGAAATTAGATTTTATTAGGGAGAAAATGTTTACTCCTGTAGTTTTTCGGATTTTATTCATTATTAGGAAATTTTTGGAGTGAAAAAATGACGCAGTGACCTAACTTATTGTATTTAGAATATTAATTGCGATTGTTTAATGGAAGAAATTTTGAATTGTGTAAATGTATGACTTTTAAACATACACACACACAGAGTAGATTTGCCTTTTATAGTATAGATAAAGCGATGAGCTAGCAGAATTGTTAGCGCGAAGGGCGAAGTGCTTAGCGGTATTTTGTCTGTCGTTACGTTCTGAGTTCGAATTACGCCGATGTCGACTTTGCCTTTCATCCTTTTGAGGTCGATAAAATAAGTACCAGTTGAACACTAGGGTCGATGTAATCGACTCATCACCACCTCCGCCAAGCTGCCCCTGTGGAGAAAAATTGAAATAATAAGGCTCCCGTGGCTTTTATGGGTTTTTCCACCGAAGCGCCCCCCCCCCCATGCAACAACATGAGTGAAGTGAATACCATCAAAAATCATAATAGAAATGTTATGATTTATACAGAAGGGGGAACCTGCAAAGATTTCCATTTAGTGTACGGTGCAGAATGCACGAAACATAACTTGATTTATGTTGGTTGTACAACGGAACAATTAAACAAAAGGTTTAATGGGCACAGATTCGACGTCAGGCACAAGAACAGTAGTTCAACAGAACTTGGTGAACATTTCGTTTCAAGCGGCTGCAATTTTGAAGAAGATTTGAAAGTGCACATTCTCAAAAAATATCCTGAATGTATCCCACCTTCACTTCTCAGAATGTATGAGGAGAAATATGTTTGCGGGTTATTGACATCACGCCCTGGAGGAATGAATAAGATGACAGGAGAATATCATCAAATTTATACAAAACTGTTTGATTGAATATTCTTCTTTCTCTCTTTTTCTGTCGTATCCCTTTTTCTTTCTTTCTTTCTGCTTATTAAAAAACTGACAAAAGCTGATGATGTCATTCTATCAACGTATGGACGCTGGTTATTCACGTTCATAGTTTACGTTTGGTTTCTGAAATTTTGAATTTTCAATCACCTTTTGGTTTGAACTTGAGAAAGACAGACGTTCTGTCGAAATAGTGTTCAAAAAACAAAACATCTAAAATCGCACTCTTCGTCTTGACTATTATTATTATTATTATTATTATTATTATTATTATTGTTCAGTAGTTTTATTTTTATAACGTGCTTTCACTTCACTACCGAGCGCAGCTCTGTGCGCCTTGGGTATGTGCTGTGGTTTGCTGTGGTGCTCTTATGTTTACTGTATTGAAAGTGTTTTGCGTAGAATGTGTGCAGTACCCAGTAGTGCAATTTTCTGTATGTTATATATATTTGTAAGTCCTGGTGTTTTTGTTATGTATTTGTCTGAATATTTTTTTTATTATACCTAAGGTACCTACTATGATAGGAATTGTTTCTGTTTTTAGATTCCACATTCGAGTTATCTCTATTTCCAGGTCTTTGTATTTTGAAAGTTTTTCCATTTCTTTTAGAGAAACGTTGTCATCTGCTGGTATTGATACATCAATTAGAAAGCATTTTTTTCTTCATGATCTTTGACAACTATATCTGGTCTATTTGCCTTAATTTCTCTATCTGTGTGTATTGGCATATCCCAGAGTATGGTTGCTTTCTCGTTTTCTGTGACCTTTTCTGGCGTGTGTTTATACCATCTTTTTTCTGTTGTTATTCCATAGTGTTGGCATAGCTTCCAGTGTATATAGGTCCCAGCTCTGTCGTGTTTGTGAATATATTCCTTCTTAGCCAGGACTGGGCAACCAGAGATAATATGATTTATTGTTTCTTGTCCATCTCCACATATTCTACAGTTACTTGTTATATTTCTTTTCATTATGTGTTTTTGGTAATTTCTGGTGGGGAGGCTTTGGTCTTGTGCAGCAATTAAAAATCCTTCAGTCTCTGCTTTGAGTCCTGAGCTTCTCAGCCATTGCTGAGATTTTTCTCTGTCTATTTCTTTCGCATTTAGTTTAACCCAGTATTTACCATGTAGGGGCTTTTCTTGCCATCGTTTTATCATGGTTCGTTGCTGTTCTAGTTTTAGTTTGGATTTCATTTGTTTTATAGCTTTTGTTGTTTCTTCTTCTTCTTCGTATTTGTTAGGTAGATTGATTTCTTGTTTGTATTTGTCAGCTTCCTTAAATACTGAAAACAGCTTTTTGTTTTGCTCGTGTTTCGTGGCTATTTGTATTAGTTTCCCTTGCTTTTGGAGTAGGTATTTTTGCAATCCTATGGTGGTTATTTTATAATAGTTTTCTAGCTGTATAAGACCCCTGCCGCCTTCTGTGCTTTGTATATATAGCCTTTCTATGTCAGATTTTGGGTGGTGCATCCTATATCCTGTCATTATTTTTCTTGTCTTCCTGTCTATTTTACATAGTTCGTTTAGTGTCCAGTTAAGTATGTTGTAGCTGTAGCTTATAACTGGGACAGCTAAAGTGTTGATACCCATTATCTTGAGCTCTGTTTTTAGTATTGATCTAACTCGTCTATAGTACTCTTTCTTTATGTTTTCTTTCATTTGTGTATGTTGTATCCTATCTAGTTCATTGACTCCTAAATACTTGTATGGTTGGCTTTCGTCTAATTCTCTTATTTCATTGGCTTTATCTAGTGTTATGTTGCTGCTTTTAACTAATTTTCCTCTTTTCAGGGTTGCTTTGGCACATTTTTCTAATCCGAATTTCATATCTATTTCCTTGGTAAAGCCGTGTACTGTCTGTAGTAGTGTTTCTAGCTCTTTGTCGTTTTTAGCATATAAATTTAGGTCATCCATATATAGAAGGTGGCTGACTGTTTTTCCGTAGCATTTGTAACCGCATCCAGTTCTATTTAGCAATTCTGTTAAAGGTGTGAGTGCCAAGAAGAACAGGAGTGGAGAGAGCGTGTCTCCCTGGAATATTCCTCTTCTAATGGGGATGGCTTTCGTTTTCACAAGTCCCTCTTTTGTTTCGAGCTGTAGCACTGTTTGCCATTTGTTCATTGAGTGCCCTATGTATTTTATAATAATTGGTGCCACCTTGTTTATGGCTAGCGTTTCCAGAATCCACGTGTTGGGAACACTGTCGAAGGCCTTTTGGTAGTCCACCCAGGCCATACTGAGGCCTTTCTCTTTTCTGCGGCTGTCTTCAGTTATGGCTTTATTGATCAATAATTGATCTTTACAGCCGTATGAGCCCTTGTAGCATCCCTTCTGCTCTTCTGGAAACAGGTTGTTATTTTCCAGGTGTTTACTCAATCTCTGCGATATTATTGCAGTAAAGGCTTTGTAGATCGTAGGGAGACAGGTTATAGGTCTATAGTTTTGTGGTTTCTCCGTTTCCGTGGATTTGGGGATTAAGATGGTTTTCCCTTTTGTGAGCCATTCAGGCATTGTCTCTGGCTCTGCTAGTATGTTGTTAAAGTTTTCTGCCAGCTTTTTATGCATTCCTGGCAGGTGTTTTAACCAGAAATTGGGGATCTTGTCGTGTCCAGGTGCCTTCCAGTTGCTTAGCCTTTGCAGTGTCTGGGTGACCTCTTCAGTTGTTATAGGGGCCCAGAGTTGCTCAGGTGCTAAGTTTGTTGTTTTAATGGTCCTTTTCTGGGGTTGTTGCTTCACGGACCATATTTGTTTCCAGAATTTCTCTAGTTCTTCTGCTGTTGGTGCTGCATTAATGTCTATTTTATTTTTACCCAGTTCTTGGTAGAGCTTTTTGGGGTTAGATTTGAACTGTTTGTTTTGTTCAAAGAAACGCTGGCGTTTCTCATACCGGCGGATCCTTTGTGCTTTGGCAAGGATGTCTTGTTTTAGTTTTTCTTTTGCCTCAGGTAAGTCTTTTTCTGTAATTGTTATATGGACTGTTAGATATGTAATTCGTCTGACGTTCCGTGTGTCATGTGGTTCGTCTGAGTTCATTGTTGTTGTCTTGTGGGACTGTCGTAGTAAAAGGTCATTGATATATATATGGCGGACATGACTTTTGTTTATTCATAACGAACATTGGGTGAGTGCGTTCTTTGTATGTAATTGAACAATAAATGTAATAATTAAATTGTATAACTCGTTATGTTATCTCTGCGAGTCAGTCCGAGGGAAACATAACAGAGTTTATTGGCGTCGCCGGTAGGATACATGCTTACTTTACCGTAAAATTATTCATCGTAATAACAATGGCTGAAAAACAGACAGTAGAACTTATTAAATTGTTTAGGGAACAAATGGACAAGCAAATGCAACAACATCAGAGAGATATGGACGCTCTGTTAAAACTATTTGGTGCTCGACAAGTTGAAGGCGATTCTAGTGGCTATTTTTCAGCTGCTTCAACAACAGTGTCGATTCCACCATTTACTGCATTTGATTCAGCGACAGAACTATGGCCTGATTACTGGTCAAGATTCCGTACGTTTGTGGCTGCTAATGCTGTACCTGAAAAACGCATGGCACAAGTGTTCCTGACCAATCAGACTGCTACTGTTTACAAACAACTTGCTAATCTGGCTACCCAACAAAATCCGCCTAAAGATATCAACAACTTGATAATGGACGAAATCGTTGACTTCATGAAGGAACAGTTCGACCCTAAACTTTTCATTGTGAGAGAGCGTTTCAAGTTTTGGAGTGATATGCAGCGGAAGCCAGGCGAAATTCTCCAGGAGCTGGCAGCACGTATACGCCAGGATGCAGCTACCTGTGATTTTCCAGCGATCACCAACCCACAGGATGAAGCTCTGAGACAGAGATTCATATGTTCGGTTAACAATGAAGCGGTTCTGAAGGCGCTTTTTAAGATAAAAGACTCAGAACTAGATTTTGCCCGTGCTGTCCAGGTTGCCATTGAGACTGAAGACGCAGCAAAGGTTGCAAAAGAAACTGTATACGGTTCCAAAACCAAGCAGGTGTACAAGGTCCAGCAGAACAGGAATAAGAGTCCTCAAAAGAAACATCAGCAGTCTTATTCCACAAACCAGGAGAAATGCTACCGATGTGGAAAGGCCCACAAAGCAACAGACTGTCCTTTCAGGGAAACCAAATGTCATTTTTGTGATAAAAAGGGTCATTTGCAAGCGGTGTGTAGGAAAAAACAACATCAGCAACGCAATGGCCATTCACAAACTCCCGTGAAAAGAATCACAAAAGCTGAGCTAGTCAAGGCGATCCTAGGTGAAGTTTCCCGAGACACTCACAGTTTAATTGTGCCAGTAACAATCCAGAACAGACTGTTCACAATGGAATTGGACACTGCTACTACAGGCAATTTTGTTTCCTTGTCAGTCTGGAAACAACTTGGAAGACCAAAGCTGCAAGATGTCAAGCATCGCTATGAATCTGCCAGCAAGCACAACCTGCCTGTTCTAGGAACTTTCATGGGCCAAACCAAGGATCCAACAACTGGTAAGCAGGATCTTATACCTTACATAGTCACCAAGATCTCTGATCTTAATTTGCTGGGTCGGAATGCTATCCAGACTCTGGGAATTTCCGTAGACACTGCTCTAGGTTTGAAAAGCATAGACAGCCAAGCTAAGAGGGAAGGTGCAGAAGGGATGTATCCAAAGACCTCAAGCGAGCCCTATGTTTCCCTGCAGCAAGATTGTAACAACATGTGTGATGAATTTCCAGATCTTTTCAAGCAAGAATTGGGATGTCTCAAGAACTTTGAACTGGAAGTGAAGTTCAAATCGGATGCAACACCAGTCTTTCACAAGGCACGTCCGGTCCCATTTGCTCTTCGTGATGACCTGGCCAAAGGTTACGAAGAAGGCATCGCCAAGGGAATCTGGAAGCCTGTTCAATTCAATGAATACGGAACGCCAGTGGTACCGATTCGTAAAGCACACGCTTCAAGCAACCTGAAGCCCAAACTACGGATTTGTGGTGACTACTCTGTGGGAATTAATGACCAACTTGCTGATCACCGTCATCCAATGCCACTCCCTGCTGAACTGATGCAGAAACTCGGAGGTGGATTCAGATATACAAAGATAGACCTTGCTGATGCCTATAATCAGATCAAACTGGCTCCAGAAAGTCAACGCAGACTCGCACTCAGCACTCACCGTGGAGTACTCCTGCAACAACGACTCCCTTTCGGAATCAAGTCAGCACCTGGTTACTTTCAGGAGATCATGGAAAACCTGACCCATGATCTACCTGGAGTGGCCGTCTTCCAGGATGACATGCTCGTCAGTGGGAAAGATGCAAACAGTCACTTAAACAACCTAAAGTGTCTGCTCACACGTCTAAGCGACAATGGACTCAGATGTCGCCGTGAAAAGTGCCAGTTTGCACTACCCAGTGTAGAATACCTTGGACACATTTTGTCGGCTGAAGGGATCACTAAGGGATCCAAAGTCGAAGCAGTCTTAAAGATGCCATCTCCAACGAACGAATCAAGCTTGAAATCTTTCCTAGGTTCAGTTCAGTTTTATGGAAAGTTTATCCCAAACCTAGCCAGTATAGCAGAGCCACTCTATTGCCTTACGAAAAAGTCAACTATTTGGAAGTGGGGAGATGAGGAACAGTCAGCTTTTGATCACTTGAAAAATGTACTTTCATCAAGTCAAGTTCTGATACACTTCGATCCAAACAAAACTTTGGGACTGGCTTGTGACGCATCAAACGTTGGTATTGGAGCAGTCCTGTTTCACCGCTATCCTGATGGAAGCGAGCGCCCAATATCCAATATGTCCAAGACTCTCACTTCTGCACAGCGTAACTACAGTCAAATTCAAAAGGAAGCCCTAGCTATCATATTTGGCTTGCAGAAGTTTTACCAATATTTGTACGGTCGTAAATTCGTACTCGTGACTGACCACAAGCCACTGACATCACTATTCAGTCCGAGGAAAGGGACGCCACTTCTCGCTGCTAACAGACTAGCACGATGGGCCCTGTGGCTGAACCAGTTTGACTACACCATTGAATATCGGAAATCAGCAGATCATGGCAATGCTGATGCCCTCAGTCGCTTGTCATTCGGTGATGACAACGACTTTGACAGAAAGGAAAATGGGGAAGACATAGACATGGTGTGTGCCATCAAAGCTCTTAGTATTCAAGTCCAACCTGTGGATGCTAACGTCCTCCGTCAAGAGTCAGGGAAAGATCCAGTGATATCTACAGTGATGCGCTACGTCCGTGAAGGCTGGCCACCAAAGAACATGGAGATCAATGACGAAGTCAACAAGTTCCGTAAGTTATCAAACTCACTTAGTATCTGTCATAGATGCCTTATACATGGATCTAGAGTTGTGATTCCACATAGCTTGCAGCCAAAGATCCTCAATCTTCTGCTGTTTATTGGCCTGGTATCGATGCTGCTATAGAGATAGCCAGTCGACGATGTGATTCATGTAACGAACATCAAAGGCAGCCATCTAAGCCTCCAGTTCACCCATGGATGTTACCAGAAAAGCCGTGGAGCCGCTTACATCTGGACCATGCAATAAATTTTATGGGTAGAGATTGGCTGGTGATCACAGATGCTTATTCCAAGTACCCATGCATTCATCCCACTTCCTCCACGTCCTCCAAAGCCACTTTGAATCTGCTTGAGGAAGACTTTGCGCACTTCGGATTTCCTCACACACTGGTCACCGATAATGCACCAACTTTTACGTCTGAGGAGTTCCAGAGCTGGTGCAAAGAACGCGGGATCACACACCTGACAGGGGCACCTTACCACCCAGCTACCAACGGAGCAGCGGAACGTTTGGTGCAGACCTTCAAACAAGCTCTGAGGAAGTCTTCTCTTCCGCCGACACGAGCACTTCAAGAATTCTTGATGCAGTACCGGAGAACACCGACATCCTGTGGATTCTCTCCAAGTGAACTTTTGAATCACCGGCAGATACGAACAAGGATTGATTCTCTGCTGCCATCGCCAACACACATTGCTCAAGGCAAACAGTCTAAGGAAGCACATAAGTCTCAGGTGACTCCAAGCTCGGCTGATGTCGCTAAAGTTACCAGGCAGTACAAGGCCGGAGATCCTGTGTATGCACTATACTATGGACCTCGCCGAGACAAAGATCCCCGATGGGTACCAGCAATCATTAAGAAGTCATTGGGTACTCGCTGCTTTAATGTGAAGGTCATACCTCATGGCCCGATGTGGAGACGACACTGGGAACAGCTACGACCGCGGTACACAACTGAGGAAGACAATGAACCTGGTGATGCAGAAAACACTGTATTTAAATTTGCAACAGATCACCCGATGGAGATCTCGGAAACTGTGCCACTAACACAAAGACAAACCAGACACAAGACCATGTTACCCGTTCCAGAGTATGGACCAGACAACCCAAGACGGTCCAAGAGAACCCGTAAAACCCAAGAGAGACTTTGCTGTTGATACTTCTTGTGTAGCATCAATTTCAGTGGGGAGGTGTTATATGGACTGTTAGATATGTAATTCGTCTGACGTTCCGTGTGTCATGTGGTTCGTCTGAGTTCATTGTTGTTGTCTTGTGGGACTGTCGTAGTAAAAGGTCATTGATATATATATGGCGGACATGACTTTTGTTTATTCATAACGAACATTGGGTGAGTGCGTTCTTTGTATGTAATTGAACAATAAATGTAATAATTAAATTGTACAACTCGTTATGTTATCTCTGCGAGTCAGTCCGAGGGAAACATAACAGTAATGCTGTATTTGTACAGTATTTTTGTTTTCTTCTTGTTACTTAGTTGTGTTGATTGTTTACTAATTTCGTTGAGAATCGATAAATCTTTTCTCTTTTTTAAAATTTTGTTCTGGACGTTATTTATCCACAAGGTCTGTTTGGGTGGTAGAACTCCTGTTCGGATGGGTTTGAGTGAGTATCCTGCTTCTTTTGTGGCTGCAGCATATATTATGTCATTTAGCTCAGTGATATTGCCTGTTGTTTCTGTGGCTGTTAGTTCCGTGACGGCCAGGTTTATGCTATTTATTATTGATGTTGTTTTATTGTCTATTTTTATTTTTGGGAGATATAATCTGTTGTCCACTCTAAGATCTGTGGTATTCAGTTCTTTTTTTTTTTTTTTAAAGTTTCAGCTTAGAGCTGCGGCCATGCTGATGCACCACCGTGTTTTAAGTTTGCCTATCGTATTGAAACGGAACTAAATAAAGTGTCTTTGGTTATTCTCATTTTCATAGTATCGTAATTATTAGGTTTCCCTTCGTTATTCCCAGGCTTTAGATTTGTTTTGCCTTCCTTTTCATTCATATGTTTGTCTGTGGTGTTCTGGATTGGTGCTTTTTGTACACTATTATACATCTCTACGGTCTGGGTTTGTTGTTTTTTGTTTACTTCGTTTTTGCCGGAAATGTTACGTTTGTCCTCGTGTTTTGCTATCTCAGTGTTTATATTATTATTTGGTATTGCTGTGTGACTACTATCTAGATTTTCCTGATGTATTTTTCCTTTCAATTGTTCTATTTCTATTTCTGATATGTTTTTTGCTTTTAGAATATATCTTCTTATGTTAGCTAGTTTGTTAGGGTTCATTGTTTTATCGAGGTCTATATTTACATTATTTTTCTTCCATATTATTATTATTATTATTATTATTATTATTATTATTATGTAGTGAAACTACCTATCGCCATTAGATACAAAACTACTATCGCCATTCTTATTTAAATATAAACAAACGCGGACGTAGCGGAAAACATCAACCTTGTCATCACGTGACTGATTATTATTTGAAGCGGCAACTTCTTCGAACCGTTCCCGCCAGAACGCAAACTGACCAATCACAGCCCTTAATAAGGTCACGTGATAGTATTTTTCTACTCCCGTCTGGGAGCCCCCTTAACGCCTTAAATAGAGCAACTCATACCCACCAAATTTGTCTCGGTCCAGTTTCTCTTTGAGATCTGTTCCGTGTACCACACGACAGCAGCAGCAACAATCAGCCAGCGACCACTTCAACAGCTTCGTCCAGCCAACGATGACCACCGCCGTCGCCACATCAGCAACACGAGTCTACGACTACTGACCAGCATCAATCTCCACCAGCGTCTACACGACTTACTATGTACACCAAACTAAACCACCGCGGCACATCTCTCTCTCTCTTCGATTCTGTTAGGTGACTTAGCTTCACCACGATAAATAAACAGACAAGAGAATTTCAGCCTGCGATAAACGTCTGTCTTCAAGGCCCTGGCATCGAAGCCAAAACACAACTAGTGATAAGCTCTGCCAAACGACGAACGACGAACATCTGTATAACAAGAATCACGGCCCGGCATGGATGCCACGACATCACAACTAGTGATCAACTCTGCCACTCACAGCCAACTAACTTCACATACAGACTCATACTATTGTGTACACAAGAACTGGTATAAAATGCTCACGTGTTATTTACTGACTCTTTCTATCTGCTGTAATATTTCACATACACACACATGTATCACTCACATACACGCTTTTCTTTGTACGACGGCCTGTCTTTGATTATGTTCTTATATGTCGCATTCACACTCTCACACAGACACATCTTTAACGCTATAATAAATATCTCTGTTATTCATCTCATACGGTTGTGGTCTTTCATTACTGGTCATCTATGTTATCGTAGCATAAAATATTATTTGTATATCATCATTGATATATTATTGTGTGTTCGACCGTGTGACGCGTTTAAATAAAAGGAGTCCTCTGTTTTTCCATTCGTCACCATTTCTCCTTTTTGAGTTCGCACGGTCGTTCCTTACAATTATTATTATTATTATTATTATTATTATTATTATTATTATTATTATTATTATTATTATTAAGGCGGCGAGCTGGCAGAATTGTTAGCACGCTGGACGAAATGCTTAGCGGTATTTCGCCCGACATTCCGTTCTGAGTTCAAATTTCGCCGAGGTTGACTTTGCCTTTCATCCTTTCGGAGTCGATAAATTGAGTACCAGTGAAACACTAAGGTCGATGTAATCGACTCATCCTCCCCCACCACAAATTTTCGGCATTGTGCCTATAGTAGAAAGGATTATTATTACTGTTATTATTACTACTACTACTATTAATAAGACTACGAGCTGTCAGAATCATTAGCACGCTGCGCGAAGTGCTTAGCGATATTTCGGCAGTTATCATGTTCTGGGTTCGAATTTCGCGGTGGTCGACTTTCCCTTTCATCCTTTCGGCGTCGATAAATTAAGTACCAGTGAAAGATTGGGGGTCGATGTAATCGACTCATCCCCTCCCTCCTCACAAAATGGATGCCCGTGGGGCAAAATTTGAAACCATTAATATTGTTCCAGAATGTGCTTTTTATCTTTCGAAAAAAACAAACAAAAAAAAAGCGACTCTACTACATGAAAACACTCTGTAATTCTTCCCTATGAAACATATAGTCAAAAATGATATTTCTGCGCTGTGTTTTGTTATCGTAATCAAGGATATTCCCGAAGAGGGTGGTACGCTGGTAGAGTTGTTTACGCGCGGTGTAAAATGTTAAGTGACATTTCTTCCTGCTTTACGTTCTGGGTTCAAATGCCACCGAGTTCGACTTTGCCTTTTATCCCTTTCGGGGTCGATAAAATAAGTACCAGTTGATCAGGGTCGATGTAATCGACTCACCCCATCTACCATGAAATTGCTGGGCTTGTACCAAAATTTGTAACAAGTAATATTCCCGAATGGTATACCCAAGAAGGGGGAATAAAGAGGAGAAGCATTGCCCATGTTTTGCAAGGGCATTAACGGTGCACGTGCTGAAACCAAGAATCAAATTGAAACTTAAAATCGGATCGTCCTTTTTTCCAATCCGTCTGGCCCACTAATTTCCCTTAATACAGCCTAAAAATAGATATTTCCAAATAAATAACATGTATTACCACTTAACATTAATGTACTTATCTAATGACATAGCTTCTGCTATAAACATTTAACCAATAGAACACTTTATTGAGAATGACACTTTATTTAGTTCCGTTTCAACACGATAGGCAAACTTAAAACAATCTTTACTATTCGATATAAGAATAAAGACGACGCTGGTTTCCTCTTTCTTTCTACATTTTTTTACAATAACATTTATTTAAGTAATATTGATATTTAAAACATCAATATTAAATTAAAAAAAAAAAACTACAAAGAACCCCAAAACAGCGAATCTCAACAAACAAAATACAAATCCGATAAAAAAATTTGAGATATTTAAAACCGCTCCTTGGATAAAAACTAATTCGTAAATTTTAGAACAGAAGAATACATATAAATATCGTTTTTTTGAGGTAAGTTGTTTCATTTTATCACACTTGAAGACATTGGCTCATTAATTGTATAAGTTGTTCCGTTTTATCACACTTGAAGACGTTGACTCATTAATTGTGTAACTTATTTTACTGCGTCAAGTAAATAACAGAATAAAAGAAAGAATATGTACATTAGAATTGCAATTGGAAAAAATGTATAATTAAATATTAGTATTCAAAAGATGTTGATTAAATCAGACTTTTGTTAAGATCTTGTGTGTGCGCGTGTCGTGCGTGTGTATGAGATCCAGTTTCTGAAATCCTGTCAGAATTCGTATGTTAAATATCCAAATCAATGTTGGTTGCCTCGAGAGTGCGTACGGTAATAAGCAGAAATAAAAAAAAAAAGTTAAGTTGAATAAAGGCCCAAATTTTAATACCCTGTAAAAAGCAAAATTCTGACGTCATGAAGCGGCTAATTGTAAATATAATGATTACTTAAAAAGAACTTCGAGGCCTAACAAGACAAACGCATTAGAAACAATTATGGAAAATGTAATTAAAATTAAGAGGAGTTCACGCTTTGTTGTCAACTCGAGTAACTCTGTGACAAAACGCATTCCAGCCATGACTCTCCTACCTTTTTTTAATGCACGATCTATCTAAGACGGTGCTTCCTTTTTTTTTACAGTGGAAAGGTGTGAGTTGAAACAGATTTGACTTCTATTTCTAGCAGACCGAGCAAATATGTTGAAGTTTACCTCAATTGCTCGAATTTAGAACAGTATAATAAATTTCCCAGCCAAATAATAGATAGTAAGTTAACAGTTACAAAGGCCATATAGTTATGCGAGCGAACAAGGAAGTTTTCTTTTTTTTTGCAGTTTCTCGTTATTTGAGTTGAGGCGCAATGACCCAGTGGTTAGGGCAGCGGACTCGCGGTCATAGGATCGCGGTTTCGATTCTCAGACCGGGCGTTGTGAGTGTTTATTGAGCGAAAACACCTAAAGCTCCACGAGGCTCCGGCAGGGGATGGTGGCGAACCCTGCTGTACTCATTCACCACAACTTTCTCTCACTCTTTCTTCCTGTTTCTGTTGTGCCTGTAATTCAAAGGGTCAGCCCTGTCACACTGTGTCACGCTGAATATCCCCGAGAACTACGTTAAATGTACACGTGTCTGTGGAGTGCTCAACCACTTGCACGTTAATTTCACGAGCAGGCTGTTTCCGTTGATCGGATCAACTGGAATCCTCGACGTCGTAAGCGACGGAGTGCTAACACGTTATTTGTGATAACGTCTAAATATCTATCAAGTAACACAATTCTTCATTTAAAAAAGGATGAACATTTATGATTATGTAGTATCAGATACATTTATATATTTTTAAAGGTCATGGCTGATCATAGGTCTGCTTGATCACAACTCATCTAGGGCTAAAGAAAATGCGCTTATGCCTTTTTAAAACTTGTATTTCATAATATTCGTCAGTAAATGCAAAACCATAGCAAAGTTGATGTTACTGTTGATAGAGGGGGACTGAATATTGAAGGTGTAGGACCATCGAGTCATGAAACAGGATGAGCCATTCTAAGTTTCTTGTTAGGCAAAATATTACAGTACAAGATAAGTAGAATTTTGCAATTGGGGATCGGAAAACATTCGCAGGCAAGTTATTGGGTTGTCCGGAAAGTTCGTGGCGATTTATAGTAGCTTACATTTCGACTTATTTTTGAACATGGTTGAGTTCATAAAACAGGATTTGACTACACCTCCATTTAGAGCACAGTTTAAGCTATCTTTTCGTGGAAGAAGGTTTATGTTCCTATAACCTGTATTAATTCTGTAACCCTTTAAAATGGAAGATAAGAAAGTTCATTTTCGGCACTTGATGCTTTTATTTTTCCGTAAAGGGAAAAAATGCCTCACAAGAAACCAAAGAAATATGCGCAGTTTACGGTGATGTTTCTTTATCCGAAAGAACTGTACGGAAGTGGTTCGCAAGGTTCCGAGCTGGAGATTGTAACTTTATTGATAAAGAGAGATCAGGCAGACCATCCACTACAGATGATGACCAAATCAAGTCATTAATTGAGAATAACCCACATTGCACAACCCGAGAATTGGCAGAAAGCCTCAACCTATCAAAATCTGTCGTTCATGAGCACCTGGTAAAGCTTGGGTACACAAATCACTATGATATCTGGGTACTACATGAGTTGAGTGAGAAGAACCTTTTGGATCGCATTTCCATCTGTGATTCGCTTTATAAACGGAATGAAAACGCGCCTTTTTTTAAAGCAAATTGTGACAGGTGATGAGAAATGGATTATCTACCGAAATGTTCAGAGAAAGCGATCCTGGAATAAGCGACATGAGCGACCCTTAACCACCCCAAAAGCGGGTCTTCGTCCTAAAAAAGTCTTGCTTTGTGTCTGGTGGGATTGGAAAGGAATTCTGCATTATGAGTTTCTCCCAAGTAACCAGACAATTCTGAGAAATACTGCACACAACTGGACGAGTTAAAAGCAGCAATTCAAGAGAAATGTCCAGAATTGGCCAACAGGAAGGGTGTTGTTTTCCAACATGATAATGCAAGACCGCACGTTTCTTTGGGAACCAGGCAAAAATTGCTGCTGGGATGTGTTACCCCACCCTCCATATTCACTAGATATTGCTCCTTCGGATTTCCACTTATTCAGGTCTCTGTAGAATAGTCTTAATGGTAAAAATTTCAATTCTTTGGATGACGTAAAAAGATACCTTGATGAATTCTTTGCCATGAAACCACCTCAATTCTGGGAAGAGGGTATTTTCAAGTTAAAGGAAAGATGGAGACACATTGTGTAACAAAATGGTTCATATTTGGTTGATTAAAAATGTAATGGCAAGTATTTATTGACCTTTTTCTTTCCTTTAAAAATCGGCATGAACTTTCCGGACAACCCAATACTTCGCGAGTGTTTCTTTAAAACTTACACAAAAATGCACATGATGCAGCTATATAAAGGCCGGAATTTTGAATTATCGGTAGCAAGTTCAACATCAATTGTTCTGAAGTTCCATTCTTGTTTCATAGAACCAGTGATGAATGTGCGGTTAAGAACGTCGCTATGCAAACCCATGTGTTCGATACCAAATCGTAACGCGCGCACACAAACACACACATCTAACCACGTATATATACATATATGTATACATATATATAGACATTGAAATATAGAAACATATACAAAGGAATGTATGCAAAGATACACACACACACACACACACACACACACACACACATATATATATATACGTGAGTGTTTGTGTGTGTACCTTGAGTGAAAATGAGTGCATGTACATGTAAAGAGACGCATATGAATACACAGGTGCACAGTGTTATATGCACATGTATAGACATAAAAATTGAAGGACACCAATGATAACTGCATGGCATGTAGGATTAGCCCTGGCATTAACTGTAGAACGCGAAACGTAGTTTACAGCATAAGATGCATAAAAGGTGCTTGTAAAGACATGAACATGACATACATAGAGGAGACATTTAGGAGCATTGTGGAACGACTAAATGAACATTTATAACGACAAAAAACAGTCCTCCATACTCTACCAACATGCCAAGGACCAACATGGAGGTAACCTGGGTCAACTTAACATCCACATTTTGTCCAAGCACCCAAAGGACCCAACACTCAGACAAATACGGGTGTACGTCATCATAAATGAAACTTCCCTAATACTAAATAGGAAATATACATAGTAGATATCATACCCCCTACCCACAGTTTACACAGGTAGAGTAGAATAGTTAGTGGGCTGTTATGTAGATAGATGTGTGGGTGTGTATATATATTGTATGCACATGTATACAAGCATATGGATATGAAAAGAAACAGAACAACATACAGACGGATAGGTACATAGGTTATATGAACAGACAAGCACACATACGCAAATGAAGACCGAAACACATGAACATATATACACACACACTTTACTTCACACAAGGACACATATAGAGACACACGTCCACACATATAGAGA
>NC_142930.1:46239242-46254242 GCF_046866305.1 Octopus bimaculoides | reverse complement strand
GTACTCTTTTATTTTTCTTATTACTTAAAATATTAGGTATGTAGGATTGCTTTTCATTTAGTCTTTCATCACCACTAGTTAAGTTATTAGGCCAACTATTACTAATATCATTATTAATATCTCTATCAGGAACAGTTGGCCTACAAGGATTGAGGAAAGAAATTTTCTGGTCATAACCTGCTTTAGACAAAGCTATATATATATATATATATATATGTATTTGACAGGAAGGACAACAAAAGAAAGAAAGAGACCCCGATATTATGCAAATAGAGGAATTTATCTGTAAAAATATGTGACACTTATTCAGTAGCCATGATAAAACTCTGAGTTTCGGATGCCAGGGTGGGAGCCCACGCCAACATCTCTTCAGTTATCTGGCCAATTGAAAATTCACAGGAATTTTCAATTATATATATATATATTCAATTATATATATATATATATATATATATATATATATTGATTGACAATTTTCCTCCTCCGTCTTCCATTCTATTAGACTTTCCTCTGTTTCTGAAGAAGAGCATTACTCAAAGCGTTAAACCATCTTTCTCTCCTTCCCTGAGAGTCTGCTAATACTTTACATGTACCAAATCCACGCATTGTTGTGTTTTTTGTGTTTGCTCTTCTTCTTTTTTGGGATTTACACATATATAGACAGGCATAGGAATGGCTGTGTGGTAAGTAGCTTGCTTACAAACCACATGGTTCTGGATTCAGTCCCAATGTGTGGGACTGAAGATTTGCTACCCTTTATATATATTCATATATATATATATATACATACGTATATATGTATATACATATATATATATATATATATATATATACATATACATATATATATATACATATATATGTATATGCATAGATCATCATCATCATCATCATCGTTTAACGTCCGCTTTCCATGCTAGCATGGGTTGGACGATTTGACTGAGGACTGGTGAAACCGGATGGCAACACCAGGCTCCAGTCTGATTTGGCAGAGTTTCTACAGCTGGATGCCCTTCCTAACGCCAACCACTCAGAGAGTGTAGTGGGTGCTTTTACGTGTCACCCGCACGAAAACGGCCACGCTCGAAATGGTGTCTTTTATGTGCCACCCGCACAAGCCAGTCCAGGGGCACTGGCAACGATCTCGCTCGAAAATCCTACAGGAGCCAGTCAGGCGGTACTGGCAACGGCCACGCTCAAAATGGTGCATCTCATGTGCCACCCGCACAAGAACCAGTCCAGGGGCACTGGCAACGATCTTACTTGGCTTGCCGGGTCTTCTCACGCACAGCCCATTTCCAAAGGTCTCGGTCCGTAGTCATCGCCTCGGTGAGGCCCAATGTACGAAGGTCTTGCCTCACCACCTCAGCCCAGGTCTTCCTGGGCCTACCTCTTCCACGGGTTCCCTCAACTGTTAGGGTGTGGCACTTTTTCACGCAGCTATCCTCCTCCATTCTCACCACATGTCCATACCAGCGCAATCGTCTCTCTTGCACGCCACAACTGATGCTTCTAATGTTCAGCTTTTCTCTCAAGATACTTACACTCTGACGGGTATTCACATTGACATTACACATCCAACGGAGCATACTGGCTAGATATATACATATATATATATATATAGGTAAATTGAAATTTAGAGGTAATACTTGACAATTGTAAGCACCTGTGTATTCCAGCTAGTGGTTGCGGTGAAAGAATAAATTGTAAATCCAAAAAACAACAACAAAACTACAAAGGATTCCGCGGTACACGTGTACCGCAGAATCCTTTGTAGTTTTGTTGTTGTTTTTTGGATTTACAATTTATATATATATATATGTATATATATATATGTATATATATATATGTATATATATATATGTATATATATATATGTATATATATATATATATATATATATATATATATATATATATATATATATATATACATATATATATATTATATATATACATACATCATCATCATCATCATCATCGTTTAACGTCCACTTTCCATGCTAGCATGGGTTGGACGATTTGACTGAGGACTGGTGAAACCGGATGGCAACACCAGGCTCCAGTCTAATTTGGCAGAGTTTCTACAGCTGGATGCCCTTCCTAACGCCAGTCGACCCAACAGAGGGATCAGCTATCCGAGTTGACAGTACCATGGTAGATAAAGCAATTAAGAGTATGAAGACAGGGAAGGCCCCGGCCTATCAGGAATCACTGCAGAGATGCTCAAAATATCTGGCAGTGTTGGCTATAGCCTAGTCACCCGTATTGTTAACCAGGTGATACACGAAGGAATCATACCCAATGACTGGTGTAGCAGCACAATAGTCAACTGTTACAAAGGTAAAGGTGACGCTTTAGATACAAATAATTACAGAGGCATCAAGCTGTTAGATCAGGTAATGAAAGTCACGGAGAGGGTCATAGCCCAACTACTTAGGGAGCAAGTCAGTTTATATGAGATGCAGTTTGGGTTCATGCCTGGGAAAAGCACCACTGATGCTATATTTCTGGTAAGACAGCTTCAGGAGAAATATCTAGCCAAGGATAAACCTCTGTACCTGGCTTTCATTGACATGGAGAAAGCCTTTGACAGGGTCCCCTGATCCCTCATCTGGTGGTCAATGAGGAAACTAAGGATAGATGAATGGTTAGTGAGAGCTATGCAAGCCATGCTGTCAGTAAGATGAGGGTTGGCAATGAGTACAGTGAAGAATTCCGGGTAGAGGTAGGGGTCCACCAAGGTTCAGTCCTTAGCCCCCTCCTATTTATCATAGTCCTCCAGGCTATAACAGAGGAATTCAAGACAGGATGCCCCTGGGAACTCCTCTATGCTGATGACCTTGCACTAATTGCTGAGTCACTATCAGAACTAGAGGAGAAGTTTCAAGTGTAGAAGCAAGGACTAGAATCGAAGGGCCTTAGAGTCAACCTAGCTAAAAACAAAGTCCTAATAAGTAGGAAGGTAGAAAAAACACAAGCCCATTCAGGTAGATGGCCCTGCTCAATCTGTAGAAGATGCACCCAATGCAAGCTATGGACACATAAGAGGTGCAGCAATATAAAAGGAAAGTCAACTAGGAAGTTAGTTTTTGTATGTAGCAGATATTCAGGAGCTATAAACACTGTATATGTGCAGAAAACAACTTTTGCCACATTCCAGGGAGAAAAACTAGAAGTGGTTGATAGCTTACGCTATCTAAGTGATCAAGTTAGTAGTGGGGGAAGGTGCGCTGAAAGTGTAGCTACTATACATACATACATACATACATTTTAGTGATGGCTGGGAGTATTGTTTTTCATGGTACGTTGAATCGCAGGGAGATGGGTGAAATTACAATCTTGCTGTAAATATATTCTCTCACACTGGGAGTAACGGCAGATTTTAGAGTTACAATTTTAGGAAATTGTGGGAGTAGTTTCCATTGCTTGAGCGTTTTGTTCCTGGAAGATGAGTGAAATTAGTCACGGTTTGTACATAGCCTTTCGCGTAGGGAGTGACAGCATATTTTGGGATTGTGATTTGAACTTGTGATTGTTGTAGAGGAGATTTGATTGAAAACAGTTTGAGATTTAGAATTGTTTGACTTTAATGGTAATAGGGTAGTGGGGACTGGAAAAAGGGGAAAAGAGCAGTGATTGATTTTGTACAGTGGCGGAGATAGTAGTAGTAGCAATTGTTCTTGAGTTTGTTAGGATAGGGAGGAAGTGTGGAGTGGTTGAGATTGGTCACTGGCAGAGGTAGAATAGAATACTTGACTTTGGCCACTAAGAGTAGTAGCAGTAGGAGGAGGGGAGATGAAGAAGAGGAAGAAGTGGAAGGGGAAGTAGCAGTAGAAGATGGAAATAGTGATGACAGGGATGTTAGTGAGCCTACTGTGGTAAGATGGCCATGATACTGTTGTTGTTCTTTTAGCTGCCGATGTGATTGTTCTAGTTGTTGTTGTTCAACATGGGCTGTGGAGGATAAAAAAAAAAATTCGAGCTAGTTTATACACGTGGTTACTCACGGTGCAATACGAAGTAGACATATGTTTCAGTTTATTCTCTATTTGTCTCTCGTTTCGGTTATTAAAGAGATGAATAACTCTTTAAGCAATGAGATTGAAGTTTGAGGCATAAGAAAATGAACCACGAGTTAATGAGAGAATCCACTTCAATATCCGACCAGTTAAGATTTTTAAAGACGTGTTGTGTTGGCATTTTTTCTTTTTTTTTTTTTGTTACTGTTGCTGTTGCTGTTGTGAACTACTTATGATTGTTTTTCAGTGTCTTCAATTCGTTGTTGATCACTTAACCAAGTTGTTTGTGCAACAAAAAATATAGGGTGATCCTTCGATAGTAGTCACAGAATGTCATTAGACCACGTGTGTTTATTTACATCACTTCGGCATTTTTCGTAAAAAGTGTTGGATTAGGGAAGTGGGTAAGAACGCGAAAGAGATAGAGAGAGTGTGATTTCTTTTGAAGTTGGCATGCTACTTGCCACAGCCACTCCTACGCCAAGCAGCAAACCACAAGCAAAAACAAAACAAAAAAAAACCTTCTTTCTCTCTCTCCTTCCCTTACACACACATGCCCGTTATCTTTCTTTCTTTCTTTTTTTCTTTCTTTCTTTCTTTTTTTCTTTCTTTCTTTCTTCCTCTCTCTTCCTCTCTCTCACACACACAGCAACATTACGCACACACACACACACACACATGCCACTCTCTCACACTAACAAAAGAACTTCACATACACACCACACTTTCTGTCTCGCATACTCACTATAAAAAGGAAACGTATCGAAAGATCGCCGCTATTTCTTTTGAAGTTGGCATGTGTGTGTGTGTGTGTGTGTGTAATGTTGCTGGTTAATGTTGCTATGTGTGTGAGAAAGAGGGAGAGAAAGAAAGAAAGAAAGAGAGATAACTGGCACGTGTGTGTAAGGGAAGGAGAGAGAGATAGAGAAAGAGAGAGAGAGAGAGAGAGAAGGTATGTTTTTTTTTGTTTTTGCTTGTTGTTTGCTGCTAGGCGTAGGAGTGGCTGTGGTAAGTAGCATGCCAACACTGTTTACATAAAATGCCGAAGTGATGTAAATAAACACACGTCATTTCCGGACTAGTATCGAAAGATCGCCAATATTCAAAATATTAATTTCAGTGGTTCATTGAACGGTAGTAGACAAGGATACTCGTGTATATTTTAATGTGAACTATAGTGTGTTTGTTAATAGAAATATTGTGTACTTACGAATAATTATTATTATCGTTGTAGCATATCTTTCATAACACGTGCTCACAGTATAAAAACGTAGCTTTCACTGGAATCAAGGCTTTGTCGTTTTTAAGAAGGAAGAATTTTCAGTTGAGTTTTCAATTGAAAATTGAGAAGTTGGGTTCATATGTATTCTATTCCAATAGCTACTTACTGGTCAGAGCGAGCTGATACACGTCTGTTCGGTTTGGCTGCCTATATATATATATAACTCTTCGAAACGCCGGTGTTAAAACGGGGGTAGCTGATGAAGGAAAATGTTCTCTATGTGGCTTGTGTGTTTTCTGTACTCTGGTTATTATTTTTTCTTGTCTACGTTTTGTTTGCAATGTCCTGTACCCAGATATGCACCTATATATACAGGTAGACGTAGGTATGCACATACCTGTACGTATATATGCATATACTCATTTATTATTTGTTATATATACATATATATATATATATATATATATATATCTGTGTGTGTGTGTAAAAATTAACATTTCTTTTCTCCAAGCTTAGATTCGAAATCGAATCGAAGGATTCTCGCTCGTCTGAACCACCACAGACCAACAGGTGCGAAAGGAATTTTCTTTGTCCTATCAAAAAAAATCATAAATTATCTCCCTTCGACCTCCGACCCCAGCCATGTCAGGCGCAGTTCAAATGGACAGGAGCTCACCTATTTAGACAATCTCTCCCGCAGTATGTCTGTCCTTCTAGCTGCCACGGCTGTTATAAATATTGTGGTCAGCAAAGGGACAGGCAGAAAGACTCAGGACGAAGAGACAACTCACGAGATCACCGACTACTTTCTCAGATGAACGACGCACACACAGACACAAGGCATATTCAGTTCTACTACATCACATCCACAGATGTACCTGGTTTTTAATTCCTCTCAACTCGTAGCAGTTGACAACAAATTAATGTAGTGAAAAACTGTGTATACCAACAGCAAATGCAAGTCCCGTAAATAAATTCTTTAAACTGTAAATCGATGCCATTCATTTGTTTACTTCGAAGGCATCTACATGCCTATCGCATCTGTTTACCTTAACATTTTCATAAACACTACCAATATATATATATATATATATATATATATATATATATATATATATATATATATATATATATATATATATATATATATATATATATATATAATACAACGGATATATAAGCATGTATACACACATATATGTACATACTTACATCTACATGTGTATATAGATGCATATTCGGGTACAGGACGTTAGAAAAATGAACTACAGACAACGGAACGAACACATAGAAAAACAAATAGTCACTTGGATTAATTCTTCATCAGCTGCCTCTATTCTAAACTAGGCGTTTCGAAGATAAGGCAGGAGGCACTCTTAGAATAGTTTATCATCATCATCATCATCATCATCATCAGGGTTTTACGTCCGCTTTCCATGCTAGCATGGGTTGGACGATTTGACTGAGGACTGGCAAGCCAAAAGGCTGCACCAGGCTCCAATCTGATCTGGTAGAGTTTCTACAGCTGGATGCCCTTCCTAACGCCAACCATTCCGAGAGTGTAGTGGGTGCTTTTACGTGCCACCGGCACGAGGGCCAGTCACATGGTACTGGCAACAGCCACGCTCAAAATGGTGTTTTTTACGTGCCACCTGCACGGGAGCCAGTCTAGCGGCACTGGCAACAACCTTGCTCGAATGATTTTCTAACATGCCACCAGCACAAGTGCTAGAAGGCAACGCTGGTAACGGTTACGCTCAAATGGTGCTATTTACGGGCCACTAGCACGGAAGCCAGACAGCTGCTCTGGCAATGAACACGCTCGGACAGTACTGTTAGTGCTCCACTGGCGCAGGTGCCAGTCATCGAATATGGTTCAATTACGATTTCGATTTCACTTGCCCCAATAGGTCTTCGCAAGCAGAGTTTAGTATCCAATGAAGGAGAGGTTGACATGGGTGTTAGTAGTCGGATTCGGTTCGATTTCGATTTCAGATTTCGAATTCACTTGCCTCAATAGGTCTTCGCAAGCAGAGTTTACTGTCCAATGAAGTAAAGCTACGAATAAGTGAGCTGGCCACACTTCTGGCAGAGGTCACAGATTATGCTCTCACTTGGCTTGCCGGGTCTTCTCACGTACTGCATATTTCCAAAGGTCCTGGTCACTAGTCATTGCCTCGGTGAGGCCTAAAGTTCGAAGGTCACCTGGTTAACTATACAGGTGACTAGGCTATAACCGACACTGCCAGATATTTTGAGCATCGCTGCAGTGATTCCTGATGGACCGGGGGCTTTCCCGGTCTTCATACTCTTAATTGCTTTATCAACCAAGGTTGTGTCAATTCTGATAGCTAGTCCCTCTGTTGGGTCGGCATTCGGCAGACTCTCTTTCTCCCATTCATTCTCTTTATTGAGCAACCTTTCATAGTGACATCTCCAAACCTCTCTCTTTGCAGCCTCGTTAAGTGCAAGTGTACCATCATCCATGCGGACACATTTCTCTTCTACGACATAATGATTCTCTCTCACACACTGTCTTGCAACACGAAATATTTCAAGTCTTTGGTCCTCACGGAGCAGAACATGGGCAAATTTTTTTTTATCTACTTCCCCTCTGGCTAAATAAACCTGTCTCCTATCTTCCCTTCTGGTAGTCTGATATAATTCCCTGCTACCACCGTTCTTCCAGTCCTTCCAAGCCTGTTTCTTTTGTCTAATACCCCTGTCAATCACATTGTTCCACCACCACATTACCTTGGGTCGAGAGGGAACTTTGTACCATCCACAGATCTGGTCAGTGGCTCTCAGCAGGTTGTCCCGTAAAACCCCCCAGTTGTCTTCCACATCATGTGATGCTATATCCCCTTGTAATTCGTCAAAGGCTTCGAGTAATACGTCTCTAAATCTCTGTCCATTTGCAGGATCTTTAAGCTTCCAGACCCTTCTCCTCCAAGCCGGTTATCTTCTGGGCATCCATTTAACCCTGATCCTGAAGTCGCTAACTACTAGACTATGTTGAGGGGTACATTCTTCACCTGGGAAAGTTTTGGCATTTATAAGCAGCCCTCTTTCCCTTTTCTGGCGAGAATGTAATCAATTTGGCTAGTGCGTCTGCCAGAACAGTTGGTGACTAGGTGGCTGGCAGGTTTCCTGAAGTTGGTATTGCAAACCACACACACACACACACACACACACACACACACACACACACACACACACACACACACACACACACACACACACACACACACACATATATATATATATATATATATTTGTATGGATATATTTATATATGTTTGTATATATATATATATATATATGTGTGTGTGTGTGTGTGTGTGTGTATGTGTATATATATATATATGTACATATATATACATACATACATACATACATATATATATATATATATATATATATATATATACTTCTAATATTGGATAAATTTTTTCTCCAAAAATTTCATCAAAGTGTCAGCATATTAAAATATCATTAATGGTGAAAATTGTAAACAGTTATAAATAAGGGCAAAAGAAAACAGAAAAAAGAAATCTTGGCATAGAAATCTTTTTTCTTTTGCCCTTATTTATAATTGCGTATATATATATATATAAGTCAGTAAATAGTGGGGTTGTGTTAACCGCACGTGGAGAAATAATAGGAAAATGAAAAAAAGCCAGAATGCTGAACTGGAAGCATAATTTAATAAAGATTTTTTCTAACCGGTTTTCATTGCGATGAAGCAAATATATATATATATATATATAATATTAGGGATAAAATCCAAAATTACAGGTATAAACTCAATTAAAATCAATTTATTAAAAATTAAAATTAAATTAAGTTTCACATAGTAAAATATATATAAATATATAGTTTTAGGGAAAAGAACCAAGGTTCATGAACTCATCGATGAAAATCCACTATCACATATAGAAAAATTAATAATTAAAAGCACAATAAATGAGTATAATATAATACAAAGTAAATATCATAAGATAAAGATAATAATATGACTACACGTGTTTCATAACTAATTTTCAAATAGAAAGGAAATTTAAATTGATTAAAATCGATTAAAATTATCAAAAATCAATTCTATTTAAAAATACAGCTAATCTTCAGGTCAAAATACAACGATAATAATAATAAATAAATGTATATATCAACCAACAATAAATACCAAATGAATTTATATAAAATACTTATTGTATAATGATAGAAAAATATTATTAAAAATATCAAAATAATAAACATTCCATAATCAACTCTACATCCATTATAATATATGCTAACAGGTATATTATATACAAAAAACAACTTAAATAAATTTTTATCGTTTTAAATACAATTTGAACGAAGTTTAAGGTTAAAATAATAATAAAAAATAATATTAGCACATATTTAAACGATACAATAGTTAAAATTAGACTATTTAAGACTAAAAACGTTTATTTAATTATCATTAAAAATCAATTTAATAATAAAAAAATCAATTGAATAATAAACTTTATATAACTAACAACATAAAAACCCCCAGCTATCTTATAAAACATATTAATGAATTTTAAATTCTAATATCTAATAAATTAATAATAAGACTAATAATCATAAATTAAATAATATGTATGAAATAAGCTAAAATACTACTATTGATTTAATCTTATAAAAATCGTAGTGCCATTACAATATAAATCCTTAAACTCCCTAAAATATTAACCTACCAATAAATATAAAATATAACTACTAGAATTAGTAAAGAAGGAATAGTATAAAAAATACACACCAACACACGCCCTCATACATTAGTTATGAAACACGTGTAGTCATATTATTATCTTTATCTTATGATATTTACTTTGTATTATATTATACTCATTTATTGTGCTTTTAATTATTAATTTTTCTATATGTGACAGTGGATTTTCATCGATGAGTTCATGAACCTTGGTTCTTTTCTCTAAAACTATATATATATATATATATATATATATATATATATATATATATATATATATATATATATATATATATATATATATATATATATGTATGTATGTATATATAGATATGATAAATATGTAAAGATATTATTATTATAAAAAATAATAATATAAGTAGCTAGCATGCATTACAATAACCAAAATGATAAAATTATTAATTTACAATTAGGGTACGAGATAGTACACAACATTGCTTGAAATGGGAGAGAAGCTAATTTTTTTCTAAACTACGAAACACAGTTCAACATATAAAACATATCGGATAACCCCCTCCTGAAGAAAAAGAATCCAAAAATCCATGCAGAAATGATCTCACATTTACCTCATTCAAACCACAGACAATCTAGGAGACACAACTCCACCGACCTAGCCTCCCTTATACTAAAAAATAACATTCAAACAACAAATAGGAATTCAGCGCGTAATAGAAAATCCAGACGTAAATTTCAAGGACTCCTACATAGAAATGAAAAAAAAATCCATCCAAGCCTCCAGACTGACCTAAACTTTCGGGAACCACTAACTACCAGTCTACCCCCAACATCTCAGTGTCAATGGAAAAATTTGCCTCCCAGACTTAACCCTGAATATGGATACTTAAAGCATTCAACTGGACACAACCTAACTAGACAACATAAATTCTCCCTCCACCCACATTACAAAATGAAAAATAAATTTAACCCAAACCACATCAACCATAGACAATATAACAACCCTCAGTACAACCATAACTTAGTCTGCTACACAGTCACCCCAACACAAACATACTACCACAGATACACTACACACCCATTTTCTCATCACCAAACCAAACACAATACCGACTTTCCACAACAATCCACCTACTACAATCATTTTTTTAGACCTTAATTAGAGAAACAGAGATGTGAAATGGAACAACGTAACTAATCAACTTATGAAAGAAAATCCTAAGTATTACACAAACTAAAATTCTAGCAAGAGGTTTAAAGTTTACTCCAACCTCTCGCAGATCGAACCCGAATGAAATTAAGGATAACACTATGGATTTTTGTTGCAAATTGCGCCTCACAGAAGCACTCCACAACTACACCAATGAAGATGATTCAAAAGTAAAAAACAAAAGCGAATACTGTCCTACAAAAGGGAGAAATAAAGCATTTGATGATTTTTGTGAACACATTATTAATTTTCTTTTCAATATCCTACAAAATCAACAAATTAAATCCAACCTTAACATAAATGAGTGGAAAAACCTAATCGAGTTAAAAAATGATATAAACCTGACCATTAAAGAAGCCGATAAAGGAAGTGCGGTAGTAGTGATGGACACAGAGTACTATAAAAATTTAATACTCTCCATGTTGGAAAACAATATTTACTATGAGAAGATAGTACAATGCAACCCACAGAAGACACTTAAAAACTGATCTTCCTTACTTCAAATACATGGAAAGGGTTTCACTAAAAAGAAATTGAACTATTTATCCAATTTTTAAAAAACAGACCAAGTCTATTCTACAGATTACCTAAAATACACAAAAATCTACATATTTCTAAAGCTTGCAAAGATTCTCCATGCCTATGCATTAATATTCCTCCTCCTACTGACCTCAAACTAAGACCCATCATTGCTGGCCCTGCTTGTGAAACACACTGTTTGAGCAATTTCCTCGACATCTTACTCAAACCGTTTCTAAAATATGTGAAAAGCTTCATCAGGGATGACTTAGACATGCTTAACCCCCTCGCAAAAAGAATAAATGAAGGAACCCTGTTAGTATCATTCGATGTGATGAACCTGTACACCAATATTCCACACGATTATGGGAAAGAAGTAAGCAATCACCTTCTGACTAGAAAAATACCCAGAAGAGATCCCAGGACGCATCAACCACAGATTCATAATTGCAGCACTGAAATTCGTCCAACTGAACAACTATTTCATGTTCGATACAATCTACTATCAACAAAATTGTGGAATTGCGATGGGAACCCAATCTGCCCCAGTGATCATGAACCTTGTAGTGGTTACCTAGAACTTAGAATATACCAATCATCACTACAAAAAATTGCACTGCATTTTATTGCCATTTAAAGGAGAACTGGAAGAGGTATTTAGATGATAGCATAGACAAACTCCTCGATTTCAAAATAATGCTCAACGATATCAATAGCAACATACAATTTACCATGGAACACAGCTATAAACAACTTCCTTTTCTTGACATCCTTATTAAAATAGTCAATAACCGCATCGAAACAGACATCTTCTATAAACCCCCAGATTCAAAACAATACCTATTATTCAACTCATACCATCCCAAACACCATCCCAAACACATAAAGATTAATATAGCTTATAATCTAGCGGAAAGAATCTGTACCATAGCTTCGGACACCAATATTAGGGAACTCAGATTAATACTAATCAAGAGACATTACCCAACGTCATTAATAAATGATGGGATTAAACAAGCAAAGGAAACAGACATACGAACATTAAGGAAAGTCAACCGAAATACTACACCAGACTTAAAAATACTCCCATACATCTCCACACTTAACCCTAGAAGCAGTGAGGCCTTAAACATTATCACCCAAAATCTACCCATTCTCACAGGAAATAAAACAACGAACAAAATTTTAGGTTCACACAAAATTTATCAAGAGCAAAATGCAACCGAAATCATTGAAAAAACGCATTAACCAACGCAAGACTATCCATTAACAACGGAACCTAAAGTGAAAAAATGTGGTCAGCTTAACTGTGGCACATGCCCTCATCTTTTGGAGGGTACAGAGTTCCACTTTAAACAAGGTGAGTAAATTGCGGCCTTAAGATGATTTAGCGATTCTCTAATATGTATACACAAAATTAATATAAACAGCCGGTTGCAATGTTTCATCAAAAAGGAGAATTATAATTGTCACTAAATGTGACTAGAGTGTTAAAAAACGCCTACATTGCTAGAAATAAGAGCTAAAATATTCTAATGCTGTTGTTAGCATCCATGAATGAAAACGTGTTATTATAGGATATGTGCTGTTATAGGATATGTAGCTGTGGTTTGTATTTTTTAATGAGCATGCTTTCATTTTTTAATCGGAATTGGGTCGAAGTATTTCTGGTGCATTGATAGAGAGGGAAAATTTGGCATTTCAGGTTTATATCTGCAGGGCATTGATCTAAGTGTTTGCTTACGAGAATTTTCCTGGTCGTGTGGTCCCAGATCTGCTGCCCGTATACAGTCAGTCTGTCCCTCAAGGTCAAGTTAGTTTCACCTACGTAGTACCCATCACACCCACCACATTTGAGGATATGTGAAGTGACTTTTATGGTGAATATTTGACCTGATTTTAATCTATATGTTGAACCTTCCAAAAGCTAGATGCAAGTCCCGCATTTAGGGCGGTTGCATTTTATGACTAGTAGCGTTGTATTCTTGGTGGGTAATTTGGCGTTGGTAGGTAATCGTTTCAGGGATTACGGTTGTCTTTTACTTTTGATAATTCTATGCGCTTCTAGTGCTTTTTTCACTTGCAGGTCATTCAGAAGGAGGGGTATATTTCGATGGATGATGTATGCTTCCGTGTTCCTTGGATTGTGTTGATACGTAAGACAAAGTCTTAAGTGTCGTGGGTTTTTCTTGTTTTTCGTAATTCTTGGATGTCTATCGTTTTTGCACGTTCTGTTCTGTTTTTGATTAAACAAACCAGGTATTTTCTTTTTAGTAATATGTTTTTAAGTCCTTGGGGTCGTTTGTCTCTGGTTTCTGGATTTGATGCAATCATGCAAATTCTTCTTACCAAATTGAAAGGTATATAGATTTCAGTATGCTTTGGGTGGCAGGAAGAGATCAGAAAATATTGTTTCGAGTCTGTTGGTTTAAAGTAGATGTCACTTTTAATGTTAGTATCTCTTTTAAGATTAAAATGCCCATAAAAGGTAGCTGTTTGTGACTGTATTCCATTGTAAATTGGATACTGTGGTTAATGTTATTCATTAAGTTTTTAAATTTTAAGAGTTGCTCAAGGTTTTGTGACGCGAGAATGAAACAATCGTCCAGGTAACGTTTCCAGTTGGCAAGTAAGTATTTTTGGAAGTTGTCTCCAAATTTCAGTCTAGCGTGTTCATATATTTGGACTTCCAAGTATGCTGTGGCAAGGTTAGCAAAAGTAGGGGCTACCCTCGTTTCCATCACAGTCCCCGATTTTTGTCTGTAAGTATTCTCGTTGAAGTTGAAGAAGTTATTCTCTAGGATGAATTTTAATCCCTCAATGATGAATCCTCTTCTGATTCGGTCAGGAGTGTCATCTGGGAATTTTTCCAGCCAGGATTGTATAGCTTCTATTCTGCATTCGTGGGGAATCTAGGTGTAGAGGTTTATTACATCGAATGAAACCAGAAGTGAGTTCTTGCCAGTTTTGCTCAGGAGATGGTTTAAAAAGTCCAGATTATCCCTTACAAATCTCAGTATATGTTGGAGAATGGGTTTTAGGAGGATGTCAATAAAGTTACTGAGCCTGTATGTCTCACAGGAAGGACCGGCCACAATTGGCCTCATTTTGAGACCTCTCAGATGTGGAATATTTATGACGAAAGAAGTTGATCTGCTATAGGCTTCATTTATGGCTTCACTTTTGTGGAATTGGGGAAGTTCATAAAAGTTGCTGTGTTTTGCAGTCAAATCTAGTTAAGTAATTCCTTCTCTTTTCCATTAAATCCTGTTGGAACTGATGTATAAGGGTGGTAAGTTTTGCCATTATCT